>NC_043972.1:16067835-16367835 GCF_902148855.1 Sphaeramia orbicularis
TTGTATACATCAGGTTTTTTCAAGACAAAACATCACACTGATCGTGTAGAGGGCTTCAAAATTTATGTATCAAATATGATACGTTCAGCGTTATAGGGTTAGAAACATTCTAGAAGCTACACACAGGTCCACACCCTGATTGTCTTTGCATAAACCGGAACTTTTTTAAGCTCAAGACCCAAAAGATACATTTTGTCTCATCACGATAGTGTTTTCCAGCTTGTTGTGTCTTTTCTGTCATGTTCCTCACTACAAAAATTTGTCCTTTTCTTTGTATGAAATTTTATGCGACCTTTTTTTTTTTTTTTTTTTACCTTGCTACAGAAGATTTATTCAATTTCTTCTATTTTTATTAGGTAAAAAAAATCATATAACACATTATTATGATGTATTTTACTCGATAACATCCCATTAACTCGTTGGATTTCAACCCTAGGTTTGTGAAAGATGGTTTTAGAACTAAACAAATAAACAATAAATAAATAAATAGTCATTTCAATGTACAATACACATTTTCCTTATGTGTTATCTTATTTCTGTTAGAGATGCAAAGTTTAACTGACTATTTTAACAAGAAATAAGACAGAATTCTCTAATTGTAGCCTCTTAAACATGAATATTTTCAGTTTTTCTTTTTTTTTTTCTGGGATACATTTGAGGACATCATCTTGAGCTTAGAGAAACACGTCCATTATTCCACTTTCACCATATTCTGACATCTTATAAACCAAATAAATCACTGGAAATGAAAGCAATTGTTAGCTGCAGCCCATGATGACTGTAGGGTAAAACCACTCTGACCACTGCTCTACTGTGGTCTGTCAGAACTGGGGTAGCTTTTAGGTGAAACAGTCTCTTCAGAATGACTCGGAAATTTCTGAACAAACAAAAACACAATATAATACAAACATGTCTAACAAATTGGTAATTCCTTTTCAAAATTGGCAAAGTTCTTCCTCCTTTCTCATTAATTACAATCTTGTAGTGTCTCTGGAAAGGCCTCTGGTCAATCAATTCCTCCCCTCTGGTGGATTATCTGTGTATTGCATGTATCTAATTGTATACATCAGGTTTTTCAAGACAAAACATATCACACTGATCATGTAGAGGGCTTCAAAACTCATGTATCAAGTATGATACATTCAGCATTATAGGGTTAGAAACATTCTAGAAGCTACACACAGGTCCACACCCTGATTGTCTCTGCATAAACCTGAACTTTTTTAAGATCAAGACCCCAAAGATAAATTTGGCCTCATCACAATAGTGTTTTTCAGCTTGTTTTGTCTTTTCTGTCATGTTCCTGATGATAAAATTGTGTCATTTTCTTTGTATGAAATCTCATGTGAATTTTTTTTACCTAGTTATACAATATTGATTTCATTTCTTCTATTTTTATTAGGTAAATAAATTCATATAATACATTATTGCGATGTATTTTACTCGACAATGTCCCACTAACTTGTTGGATTCCCACCCCAGGTTTGTGAAAGATGGTTTTAGAACAAAACAAATAAGCAATAAATACATAGACTTTTTTAATGTACAATACACATTTTCCTTTATGTGTTATCTTATTCCTGTTAGAGATGCAAAGTTTAACTGACTATTTAATCAAGAAATAAGACAGAATTCTCTAATTGTAGCCTCTTAAACATGAATATTTTCAGTTTTTCTTTTTTTTTTTTCTGGGATACATTTGAGGACATCATCTTGAGCTTAGAGAAACACGTCCATTATTCCACTTTCACCATATTCTGACATCTTATAAACCAAATAAATCACTGGAAATGAAAGCAATTGTTAGCTGCAGCCCATGATGACTGTAGGGTAAAACCACTCTGACCACTGCTCTACTGTGGTCTGTCAGAACTGGGGTAGCTTTTAGGTGAAACAGTCTCTTCAGAATGACTTGGAAATGTTTGAACAAACAGAAACATAATATAACACAAACATGAGTAACAAACTGGTAATTCCTTTTCAAAATTGGTAAGTTCTTCCTCCTTCCTCATTAATTACAATCTTGTAGTGTCATTGGAAAGGCCTCTGGTGAATCAATTCCTCCCGTCTGGTGGATTATCTGTGTACTGCATGTATCTAATTGTATACATCAGGTTTTTCAAGACAAAACATCACACTGATCATGTAGAGGGCTTCAGAATTTATGTATCAAATATGATACGTTCAGCCTTATAGGGTTAAAAACATTCTAGAAGCTACACAAAGGTCCGCGCCCTGATTGTCTTTGCCTAAACCGGATCTTTTTTAAGCTCAAGACCCAAAAGATGCATTTTGTCTCATCACGATAGTGTTTTCCAGCTTGTTGTGTCTTTTCTGTCATGTTCCTCACTACAAAAATTTGTCCTTTTCTTTGTATGAAATTTTATGCAACCTTTTTTTTTTTTTTTTACCTTGCTATAGAAGATTTATTCAATTTCTTCTATTTTTATTAGGTAAAAAAATTCATATGAAACATTATTATGATGTATTTTACTCTATAACATCCCATTAACTCGTTGGATTTCAACCCTAGGTTTGTGAAAGATGGTTTTAGAACAAAACAAATAAATAAATAAATAAATAATCATTTCAATGTACAATACACATTTTCCTTTATGTGTTATCTTATTTCTGTTAGAGATGCAAAGTTTAATTGACTATTTAATCAAGAAATAAGACAGAATTCTCTGATTGTAGCCTCTTAAACATGAATATTTTCAGTTTTTCTTTTTTTTTTTTCTGGGATACATTTGAGGACATCATCTTGAGCTTAGAGAAACACATCCATTATTCCACTTTCACCATATTCTGACATCCTTTAAACCAAATAAATCACTGGAAATGAAAGCAATTGTTAGCTGCAGCCCATGATGACTGCAGGGTAAAACCACTCTGACCACTGCTCTACTGTGGTCTGTCAGAACTGGAGTAGCTTTTAGGTGAAACAGCCTGTTCAGAATGACTCGGAACCATCTTCGTGTTTTCCTCTGACCTCTCGGAGGCAGCTTGTACTGACTTGATTTCGCAGACGCTTTGTGAGTTGAAATCCTTAGAGGCACCAGCCATCATACCACATCCGTAGCACCTTAAATCAGTGTCTTGCCTATCCGAGCGCTGACCCCAGGACCCTCGTGTGTCTGTTTTATTTTTAGATTACATGATGTCTGCAGGAGGGAGTAGTTTGTACCAAAAAAAAAAAAAAAAAAAGGCTGAACTGAGTGAAGTGGCCACACTGTGTCTAACCCTTAATATATGAAGTTATCCAATGGGCAGACTCCATTAATTTAAACAGCAATTAGTGACATTAGTCTTGTCTCATTATGTGGACAGACTCCTCTGGGAGTCCTCTTGTGAGGCTCGACACCCACGTCTCTTTCCTCAGCTGTGTCCCAGAATACATTTCAGTTATTCCCCCCACAGTGACTGACAGGTGTAGTAGGAGAGTTTGCATCTCTGTCACCTTCATTTGCCTCTGCAGCTGCCAGGGAGCTGTGACAAACTCATCCCTCAAGAGTCTGACACAGTTACGTCCACAGTCGGGACACTTTATTAACGAAAAAAAAAAAAAACAGAAAAAAAAGACCACTTTACTGAAGTATATTTAAATGCGTATATGTGTAATAGCAGCCGGTGATGATCTGGAAACTCCATCAGCTGCACATGATGAAAATGTATGCACTTATTAAAATGTTGACAAGATAAAAGTCTCACTATAATGATTTTTGCTTTCGAATAAGTCATTTTTAACAAGCATAAAATGGAAGAAAGCTATGAATTAATGTGCACATAATCTGGATAACTTTCCCTTTCACTGTTTCTTTTCAAACCATACCGGAAAATAAAACTGTCGCTCAAAAACTGCATTTCCGCTGCATTTGTGAACATTGTTTTAGATAAATAAGCAGGGAATAAATGTCTCCACTAGATGATCAAATGGTAAATAATATAGGAGTGATACCAGAGACTTTTTAAACAAGATTACATCCTTTTATATGAAATAAGAAGCTTGAACCTAAGGATGTAGGTTAATTTAATCTTAAGTGTTTTTGTTAACACCTACAAATATGTGTATTTTGATGATGAAACTTTCATTTTTAACCCTTTCATGCATGAATTATGAGAATCTTGATCACATTTTTTTTTTTTCCTGAGTGTTTTTATCCCTCTTTAGGCATAAAAATAATAATTCTATTGATTTTTGTTAGCCTGTTTTTATGGAGTTACAAAAAATGTCCACTCAGCTGGACACCATGCATTTAGTTTTAGAACCAAAGAAACATGTATTTACTGATATACTGAGTAAAAACTATGAAATAAAAATGTTTTTAATGCTGCTAATCTGATGTTTTCTCACATTTTAACATACCTGCATGGAGATAATATGCAAAAAAACAAACAAACTGTTAATTACAGTCTAATAACAATTAGCAGTTTTTTTTACTCTCAAACATCTTACTGCAGATCAGGTTTATCTAGACCAGCAAAGTTACAGTAATGGTATGAATGTCAGTGTATGGGATGATGTATAAGCATCCACTGTGTTGGCTGATATGGAACTAAAACAACAAAATCCATGAATATACAAGAGAACACTTTTGAACAGCTGTCCACTGTAGTGACCAGTGTGCATGAAAGGGTTAATAAGTTTGACCAAATTTTTTAATTTTTGTTAATTGATTTATTTCGAATATGGAAACGATACAAGCTTCCTGATTGCTAATAACTGACTTCTTTGCGCAACATAAAATAGAAATGAAAATTCAAGGAAGCATAAAATAATGATACACACAAAAAGAAAACGAAAAAAAAAGTAATCTTCGAAAGAGTGAGAAGAAGCATATAGAAGCACATACTCTTACATATACATACATACACATATATGCCTATACACACATATAAATACCCATGCACATACACTTACATATACATGTACACAAACATAATAAAAACCAAAAAAAAAGAAAAGTAAACCAAAGTTGAAGTAGGATAGGACAGGTTGCCCTCTCCACGTACAATATGAACATAATTCACAAACTGATTCTCATAGGTTTAACGTCCCTCAAGAAATGTAGATTATTGTCATTGTTATAGTTACGATGAACCTATGGTTACAGTTAAGTTGTAGCACTGTCTGATGCATTTATAGGCCTGTGTCAAGCCCTAGTTTTAAGATCTTAATTGTATTCTGCTTAAATGATGCATTCAATGACATGTTTAAAAAAAATAGCTGGACTCAAACCCACAATTTCTGCACATAAGTGTCGTACATAGGGTTCATTTCCACCTGTGAACAGTGAAGTGACACACCTATCACAGACTCACTACACTATACTCATAGGTATTTACACTACCTATGTGAGCGGTTCCCAACCTTTTTTGACTTGTAACCCCATTTTAACATCACAAATTTCTGGCAACCCCAGACAGTCAAAACAAAGACACTTTTCTCTCTGAGATGTCTTAGCAGGGCCAGGTGGGCAAAGAAATCTTTCCATTCTCTGTTCAGTCTGATTTTTTGACTGCGACTGTGTCCGTGCAGATTGAAGCATAGTAACGCACGCGGTCACATGATCAGGTCGATCAAGATATGCCCTCTCAGATATTACATCCAGCATTTTATTTGAACTTGAGTTTTATTAGGAAAAGTGTATGGTGTTTTAATTATAATGAAATATATATTGAATCATTAAAAATATTTTTCATTAGTATTTATTTATTTAATTAATCAATTACTAGAAATTTCAGGTGACCCACTTTGAATTCCACCACGACCCCAAGGTTGAAAAACACTGACCTATGTGAGTGCATGGAGGCAGACCATGCAAAGTAAATCATGCATAATGTGAAACTCAAATCATACATCGGTATGTGACTTTTAGTGCCAAATACTCACTGTAAAAAAAAAAAAAAAAACACATAAAAAAAACAGTGATATTCCAGCAGCAGGGATGCTGAAAAAATACTGTTAAATAATGGAAAATAACCATCTCATAAAAATACAATAATTTTCCATAATTAAAATACAGTTTTTTGCCCTAACTTTACATGAGATTTTGCTTTTTTTTTTGACTTTTTAATGTTTAGTAAAGAATATTTACATCTATTAAAACAATCAAATTACCTACAAATATATATGTAAATAATTTTCAGTGAGACTCAGTTGTACAATCCACTGATAAAAACTGTATTTGGACAGTTTATCAGTGCTTATACATGTTATACATTCACAAAAATACATTTATTCAACATTTTTGTTGTGAAACCTCCCGTAATTACACAAGATATTTGTCAATTAACAAACAAGTCTTGTTAAACTTACAGAACAAATACTTCTTTTACAGTTAATTGTTAGTAATTTTATCTCGTTTTATTTATTTATTTTTTTTATAGTATTAAGCTTTAAAATAACAGTTTAATCTCATAAATAGAAAATAAATATTTGTGAAATTACGATACATTTGCAAAATGTATTTTAGCTGTATTTTTCTGTGAAAAAAGAAAAAATTTCTTTAAAAATATGGAAATTTTACAGTTATTCACAGATACAGTTTTTTCATGTTATTTTACATTCGACATGTACAATCACAGTCTATTTTTGTAATTTCATTGATATTTTCCTGTATTTTAAAAAATACAGGAAAAATCTGTAAAATAAACAGTGAAAATTCTGTTAAATTACAGATTTTTTTTTTTTTTTTTTTACAGTGCTGTAATTGCAGGTTGAGTCAGAATGACTTATTAGAGTTCAGAGTAAAAACGAATATACTTTAATACTCTGAGACTAACTATTCCTCTGTTACTTTTTCTAGGAGAGACATTTGGAAAACTGACAGTTTAATGGTGCATTCTTCTATTTTTAATCCATCTTTTATGTAGCAGTAGATTTTTTTTCTTTTTTTTTTCCCATGCTTGGTAGTGTGCAGGTGTAGGAGTGAAGTGCCTGGCCTGAATTTGTCTCTTAAACTCCATGGTCGCTGAAACATCATGTGGGATGGAAAGTGAAAGCTACACGGTGCTGGATGGAAATGAGAGGGAGAGCGTGAGGGCATCCAGACTGAGGCTGGCTGGTGAGAACAGATTTTAATCAGAGAGGCTGGTAGCAACAGCAGTGTGGCCCCCGAGGGGTCTGAGCATCACATCACATTATAACCCAACCCAAACAGAGGCGCCAAAATGGCCGGGCCTGAAATAACAGATAACCCTGCCAAATCGCATCATCATCCAACCCGCTGCGGTCTTAATCTGCCTCATCCTCCCGCACTAATGAAGCTAATGGAGGGAATAAGTGACACGCTCTTTCTTCTCTTTCTCACTGTCACTGGCGTCTCTTTAATGGCGTCACCGTTGATGTCGTGTGGAAGGATCAGACTGTTTTTCACAGCTTGTGTTTATTTTAAGGCATGAACATGAGACAGGAATAAAAAAAACATAAGTAAAATGGGTAGAATCTGGCTCATGGCTGCGTGTAGTCATGATTTATCCTTGATAGACCCTTCAGTAATCCCTCTCGCTGTGTTAGGTTTTGGTTGGTGTGTGTTTTTAAAGGTTAGTATTCATGTTCAGACTTATCATATCGAAACAGTCTCCAGTCTGACATGTATAGCCCTGGTACATGTACAGGGTTTTCCCTATCATTAAACCAAGGCAGAGCTTCTTACAGTTTTTGTCCAGTACCCGAGCTGAAAAATTCTGCAGAGATTTATCTGCAGCTCTGGAGAGAAAAGATATTATATGAGCCCAAAACAGACAGCACTGTTTTTTTGTTTTTTTTTTTTTCAGTGTGGAAAATTTCTATTACACTGGGTTACAAAAAAATGTTTTTTGCAAATTGTCTAGGTTTTTTCAACTGAATTAGGACCATTTTGCACCGCTAAATCCAAAAATGACATCTGTTTTTCTCAATCAGGTCAGGTTTTGTTTTACTAATTTGATTTTGAAAAATTTGATCTTCTCACAAAATATAATAATTAATACCAAAATAAGATCAGTAAGCACACTTTATGAAACATGTGATTTGATTCCTGTTAGGTACAATGGTGTATTCACTGAATACGTCAGGCTTATTTTTGCAAGATCTTCTAGTCGAAGCCATTTCATTCACCTGTAATATTAAAAAAAAAACATTAATCATAAATTGGCAAAAAGTAAAATCTTCAGAACTCGTTTATTGCAAGAAATATGAAAGAATTTTGTATCATATGAGGACCATTTTGCACCATTAAATCCAAATATGACATCTGTTTTTTTCAATCAGGTCAGGTTTTTTTTGCTAGTTTGATTTTGAAAAATTTGATCTTCTCACAAAATATAATAATTAATACCAAAATAAGATCAGTAAGCACACTTTATGAAACATGTGACTTGATTCCTGTTAGGTACAATGGTGTATTCACTGAATACGTCAGGCTTATTTTTGCAAGATCTTCTAGTCGAAGCCATTTCATTCACCTGTAATATTAAAAAAAAACATTAATCATAAATTGGCAAAAAGTAAAATCTTCAGAACTTGTTTATTGCAAGAAATATGAAAGAATTTTGTATCATATGAGGACCATTTTGCACCATTAAATCCAAAAATGACATCTGTTTTTCTCAATCAGGTCAGGTTTTTTTGCTAATTTGATTTTGAAAAATTTGATCTTCTCACAAAATTGATTACATTTTTGTGACTTTATCAGTTGATTTTTTATATAGTTCTCACGCAAAATAGGTTTTAAGAGAAAAAAAATCATTTGATCACTTGATTCCTGTTAGGTACAATGGTGTATTCACCGCAGATGTAGCAGAATACGTCAGGCTTATTTTTGCAAGATCTTCAAGTCGAAGCCATTTCATTCACCTGTAATATTAAAAAAAACATTAATCATAAATTGGCAAAAGTAAAATCTTCAGAACTCGTTCATTGCAAGAAATATGAAAGAATTTTGTATCATATGATGTGAAAATGCCCATAAATGTAAGCAAAAATGTTAAAAAGCCAATATGTAGCATAGTTCAGAAAGTTGACCTGACTGAGCAAAATTAATGTGATTTTTGGATTCAGCACACCAAAATTATCCTAAATCAGCTCAAAAAACTTAAACAATAAATTTGTTGTTGACCACTGTTATTCATGGTTGACTATGGTTGACTTTGTTTGACATTTCTACTTTGTAAATGCTGTAAAATATAGGTCCAAAATTAGGCAAAACATAATGCCCCTTAGTCCTCTGAACACTTTTAACCCTTTCATGCATGAATTATGAGAATCTTAGTCAATATTTTTTTCTTGAGTGATTTTATTCCTCTTTAGGCGTGAAAAAAAAACAATGCAACTGAATTTTTTTATGAACCTATTTTTCATGGAGTTATAAAAATGTCCACTCAGCTGGATATTTAATTGGATTTAATTGGATTTAATTTTTGAAGCAAAGAAACATTTATTTAAAGCCCATCATTAGAAAGTGATATACTGTATGAAAACTATGAAATAAAAACATTTTTAATGCCGCTAATTCCATTTTCTCACATTTTAGCGTACTCTAATACTAGTTGTTACTCACTTCATGGAGAAAAAAAAAAACAAAAAACAAAAAAAACAACGTTTTGTTTAAGAAAACTGTCAGAGTCTAAAAACAATTAGCAACTGACTTACACTAAAATGTGTTAGTGCAGTTCAGGTTTATCAAGAACAGCAAAGTAAGAGTAATGGTCTGAACTGCAGTGTTTGGGATGATACATAACACTGGTCAACAACAAATTTATTGTTTAAGTTTTTTGAGCTGATTTAGGATAATTTTGGTGTGGTGAATCCAAAAATCACATTAATTTTGCTCGATCAGGTCAACTTTCTGAACTATGCTACATATTGGCTTTTTAACATTTTTGCTTACATTTATGGGCATTTTCACATCATATGATACAAAATTCTTTCATATTTCTTGCAATAAACGAGTTCTGAAGATTTTGCTTTTGCCAATTTATGATTAATGTTTTTTTTTAATATTACAGGTGAATGAAATGGCTTCGACTAGAAGATCTTGCAAAAATAAGCCTGACGTATTCTGCTACATCTGCGGTGAATACACCATTGTACCTAACAGGAATCCTGTTAGAAAATGATTTTTTCTCTCTTAAAACCTATTTTGGGTGAGAACTATATAAAAAAATCAACTGATAAAGTCACAAAAATGTAATCAATTTAGTGACAAGATCAAATTTTTCAAAATCAAATTAGCAAAAAAACCTGACCTGATTGAGAAAAACAGATGTCATTTTTGGATTTAGTGGTGCAAAATGGTCCTAATTCAGCTGAAAAAACCTAGACAACTTGCAAAAAATATTTTTTTGTAACCCAGTGTAAGCATCCACTATATTGGCTGGTATGGAACTAAAACAACAAAACCCATGAACATACAATAGAACAGCTGTCCACTGTAGTGACCACTGTGCATGAAATGGTTAAAAACCCTCATATAGCAGTTTTCACCACTGTTTCACTCCTAATTATGTGTATACAGTCGCGGAAAAAATTATTAGACCATCAAAAGTCATCAAAAACAATGGTTATACAATCAAGTACTAACTCCTGTGTGTATCATGTGACTAAAACACAAAAAAACATGGAATGCCTAAAAGCACTGTTTTTGTCAGTACAATGCCATAGATATTGATGTAAGAACTGAAGTGATTTTAGTCAAGAAAACATGGAAAATGGATAGATATCAGCTCTGAAATTAACCTCTTATGACCTATTTTTGTTGTTATCATTATATTTGTCCAAACAAATGTACCTTTCGTTGTACCAGGCATTAAAATGAACAAGAAATTGAAGAAAACAAGGGTGGTCTAATCATTTTTTCTGCAACTAGATGAAAGTTTCACTGGTTGAATTAAACTACGGCAAAAATTAACTTTTCTACAATGATAAATTTGCCACATACAGGTGTTATATCTACTTGTAGACGTAAGGCTGTGCCTTTTAGTTATGCAGTGATTCTGTATCTATTATCGTAATACCATCCTTAACTGTGTTTACTTTCATAGAAGAAAACAAGGGGTGGTCTAATATTATTTTCCGTAACTGTATGTGTTTAATATTGAATTGAACTGGAATTTCCCTCGAGATTAATAAAGTACATATCTATCTATCTATCTATCTATCTATCTATCTATCTATCTATCTATCTATCTATCTATCTATCTATCTATCTATCTATCTATCTATCTATCTATCTATCTATCTATCTATCTATCTATCTATCTATCTATCATAGATTCTATATACAAACAATAGGATAATAATATATTTATAACATGATAAAATTCACACATCAGATACTGTAACTCACTGTGAGTAGATTTAAACAATGATTCTGTCAGAATTATAGGGGGTAATACCCCTATATACCTATTATTATATATATATTTTTAAATGGTTATGCTTACCTTAAATGTGGATAATATGTATTGTGTAACATAGATGAAGAAATGCACGTTTTAGTTTCTATACATGGATCATGATGTTAAAAAAAATGAACATCTTGCCTAATTGCTTTGTTGTGCTGACCAATAAATCACACTTCATTGTTATTCTGAAATGAAAATGTGTGATGAACAAGTTTCAAGTGACCACCTTGACCATTCAGATGCAGCCCGGTCAAGCTGTTAACAACCTCAGAATAATTGATGTCACTTTGATGCCAATAGGAGGTTATTTTGCTTATCGCAAACATATTGTCATGGCAACACTGAACAATGGAACTGCACTTAAGACATTTAGCTCATTTGCTCACATACATGATAACAACATGTACACTGACTTCTATGTAGATTTCCTATTATAATTTACTCCTCTGAGTCCTCTCTTTTGCTCCGGAGTACAACACTAGCTGCCGAAACCCCTTTGTAACTAGCATTAAGCACATGATTATACAAGCATGTGTGCAAATGTTCCACGCTGAACGATTCAAGGACTGTTACAACATTTTAGATCTATTATTCTTTGTTTTTCTAGAATAAAATGTTGCAAGTCTACTTTTTTTTTTGTGCAGGCACCGTCATGAACACTTGCATGTCCTCTGCAATTGTACGGATGATTTGGTTTTAATGAGTTTAAATTCTACAATAACTACAAAACAACACTAATGTGGTGTCTTCACAGTAGTGTGAGCAGTGCATTAGCAGCAGAACAGCAGCAGCCTCGGCCCTGTGTGTGTCTACAGATGGGGCAGTTCATCTCCGTTTTCACAGAAAACATAATCACTGTAGTTAGAAAAAGAAATAAATTAAGTATGAGGTATTCAGAGCGTTTGATTTGGGAGATAAACACTTTGTTGATGCGGATGAAAATTTCTATAAATAACAGGTTCCTTCTTGTTTTTTATTTGTGTAAAAGAATACTGATTTTTTTTTTCTTTTTTTGTTTTTATTTATTTATTTAATTGTATTTTTTTATATTTTACAAAAAAAAAAAAACACTTTGTGGAGTATCCTCCTCTCCACAACCAGCCAGACAAACAGAACCAGCCCTCCCAAAATATGTGGACGTCACTGTACCTAGTTCCCAGACTCATAGAGGCTACATTAGACATAATTTGTTGCACACATTAAAACAAATCTAAGTTTCATTCATTCATTCATTTTCTGAACCCGCTTTATCCTCACTAGGGTCACTTGGAGCCTATCCCAGCTACTTATGGGTGAAGGTGGGGTACACTCTGGACATGTCACAAGTTTATCAAAGGGCTGACATATCAAATCAAAGTTTCCTCAGATAGATAAGATAAGATAAGATAAGATAAGATAAGATAAGATAAGATAAGATAAGATAAGATAAGATAAGATAAGATGAGGCATAATATTGTTAAAATTTCACTTTTCTTTAGAAATTTGAGGTTGTTCATGGTTTTTCAGGTTATTCAATTTTTGTGAAATGATAGTTTGCAAATAAGAACATTTTTGTAATTTAATTTAGCTTTTTTTTTTTGCACCAGAACAGAGACAAATTTGGAGTTGTCATTATTTATAGACAGACAGACAAGACAAGACAAGATGAGACATAATATTGTTAAAATTTCACTTTTCTTTAGAAATTTGAGGTTGTTCATGGTTTTTCAGGTTATTAATTTTTTTGTGAAATGATAGTTTGCAAATAAGAATTTTTTTGTAATTTAATTTAACTTTTTTTGCACCAGAACAGAGACAAATTTGGAGCTGTCATTATTGATAGATAGATAGATAGATAGATAGATAGATAGATAGATAGATAGATAGATAGATAGATAGATAGATAGATAGATAGATAGATAGATAGATAGATAGATAGATAGATAGATAGATAGATAGATAGATAGATAGATAGATAGATAGATAGATAAAGCTGAGGCATAATATTGTTAAAATTTCACTTACTTTTCTTTAGAAATTTGAGGTTGTTCATGGTTTTTCAGGTTATTCAATTTTTTTGAAATGATAGTTGGCAAATAAGAACATTTTTGTAATTTAATTAATTAATTTTTTTTTTTTGCACCAGAACAGAGACAAATTTGGAGTTGTCATTATTTATAGACAGACAGACAAGACAAGACAAGATGAGACATAATATTGTTAAAATTTCACTTTTCTTTAGAAATTTGAGGTTGTTCATGGTTTTTCAGGTTATTAAATTTTTTGTGAAATGATAGTTTGCAAATAAGAATTTTTTTGTAATTTAATTTAACTTTTTTTGCACCAGAACAGAGACAAATTTGGAGTTGTCATTATTGATAGATAGATAGATAGATAGATAGATAGATAGATAGATAGATAGATAGATAGATAGATAGATAGATAGATAGATAGATAGATAGATAGATAGATAGACAGACAGACAGACAGACAGACAGACAGACAGACAGACAGACAGACAGACAGACAGACAGACAGACAGACAGACAGACAGACAGACAGACAGACAGACGGACAGATAGATAGATAAAGCTGAGGCATAATATTGTTAAAATTTCATTTACTTTTCTTTAGAAATTTGAGGTTGTTCATGGTTTTTCAGGTTATTCAATCTTTTAGAAATGATAGTTGGCAAATAAGAACATTTTTGTAATTTTATTTATTTATTTATTTATTTTTTGCACCAGAACAGAGACAAATTTGGAGTTGTCATTATTTATAGACGGACAGACAGACAAGACAAGACAACATGAGGCATAACATTGTTAAAATTTCACTTTTCTTTAGAAATTTGAGGTTGTTCATGGTTTTTCAGGTTATTAAATTTTTTGTGAAATGATAATTTGCAAACAAGAAAATTTTTGTAATTTAATTTAGCTTTTTTTTTGCACCAGAACAGAGACAAATTTGGAATTGTCATTATTGATAGATAGATAGATAGATAGATAGATAGATAGATAGATAGATAGATAGATAGATAGATAGATAGATAGATAGATAGATAGATAGATAGATAAGATGAGGCATAATATTGTTAAAATTTCACTTACTTTTCTTTAGAAATTTGAGGTTGTTCATGGTTTTTCAGGTTATTCAGTTTTTTTTTTAAATGATAGTTTGCAAATAAGAACATTTTTGTAATTTAATTTAGCTGTTTTTTTGCACCAGAACAGAGACAAATTTGGAGTTGTCATTATTTATAGATAGACAGACAGACAGATTTGCTTTATTAATCCCTAAGGGGAAATTCAAAAATACAGTCACCACTCCACAGAAACAGTCCTACCACATCAACAATAAATAAATAAATAGAGTGTAAATAATTAAAAAAAAAAAAAAAAAAAGTTAGATAAAAAAGAAAGTAGAATTAAAAGACAAAGTGTGTATTCTACCTAACACGTTAAGTATTAAAAACATAAATGGAGTGATGACCAAAGTGTAATTGAACCTATTGTGAGTTGTATCACTAAAAGACCTGGAAAATATAGTTTGAAGGCTGAAAAAGTCCGTTGCGTTGTTTTAAAAACTCTAATTTCAAGTTATTGTGTTGCACAGGTGGCACTTTCTGATCCACCGTCCTCGTCGACATGGTGTTTAATGCGTAACGCGCATGTGTGTCGGAACTGTTCACTGTTGAATTAGTTCATCTGGAGTGCAGTGCAATAGGTTAATTCATTCTGTTGATTCAGAAGAATGGTGTAAAAGCTTTTTATTTGTGCGATTTCTATGACTAATGACATTTATCACTGAATGAATATAAAATTAAAGAAAAAGAAAGAAAATACGAAAGTGTTATGTTCATATAACCGGCGGAAGATTGTTTAACGTCGCTGAGGAGGATCATGAAAGTTAACCACAAAAAGTTGTCATGGAAATAAAATCATTCAGAGAAAAAAAAAAAAAAAAAAAACGGGATGAACTGTCAGCGAATCAAGCTTGGAAAAATGAAAGTGACCTCTGGGCTATAAATAAACAGGATATTTGCATTGTCTGGAGAAGAAAAGCATGGAGATGAAAACAGACGAAGAGAAGGAATAATTGTTGTTTGAATGGAATGTTTATTTTTGTCTATTGGCAGAAACTTACATTCTTCAAACTTAAGTCAATATCTAAAAATATACAACATGCTCTTGTCTCTGGAAAGAAAAATTCAGCACAGACTTTTATCTTCATTTAAGCCCATCTGCTTATTCAGTATATACGGAGCAGGTTTTATTTATTTGCAGCATCATTTTACTTAAATGTCTTCTACAGACAAGGCGGGGGGAAAAAAATAAAAAATAAATAAAATAAAGTGATGATGAGACTATTCAGAAAGTCATCTCATTGGTGGTTATAACTCACACCTTTACTGGCATCAGTTTCACTTCACTGGCAGCAGCTTGTTAATGTTCATGCTAGAGATGAGTTCTCAAAGGAAAATTTGGATGCAGTTGAGTAAATGGGTGTTTTTGTAAGTTACTGCCAGCAGTAACCAGGATGTAAGTAAGAATAAACATGAAAATTTAATTAAAAAGTTTGTCTTTGAATGAGGTAGAAAAGGTGATATCGATAAAAGTAAAGTAGTAGTAACAGATTGAGTCGATTTTATTTCCAAAGGCAAGAAAGCTGTTCAGAATTTTACATTTCCATTGTAATTTATGTTCTTTGTTACAAATAACACCGTCACACTTTCTATCGCGTCCCCTTCGCCCAAAACCATCTACTGATCTAAACTGTTTAATACCTGTTGATCCATTAACTCTTTCATGCACAAATTATGAGAACCTTAATCAAATTTTTTTCCTGAGTGTTTTTATTCCTGTTTAGGCATGAAAAAAACAATGCAATTGAAAAATTTCATCTGAAAAATAAATTTAAAAAATAAATAAATAAATAAATAAAAATACTTTCAAAAATTTCAAAAATACATAAAAAAATGACAATGAAAAAAAAAAAAAAAATGAACCTATTTTTCATGAAGCTGCAAAAATGTCCACTCAGCTGGACACCACATGTTTAATTTTTGATGCACAGAAACATGTATTTACTGATAAATTGTGTGAAAACTATGGGGAGGGCTTGTGATTCTGGGGGTTTATGCTCAGGAGAGATCTACATAATGTTGCCAAATCATGTCAGAAAAGATATGTAGTGTCTTAAAACTTTAATAAAGATATGTGTGGAAAAACAAACAAACAAAAAAAAAGAACAAAATCCATGAATATACAAGAGAACAGCTGTAGAATAACTGTCCACTGTAGTGACCAGCATGCATGAAAGGGTTGATCCTATCAATACATGTAAATAATTGGTGTAAAATACAGTTTGTCATCTTTTCATGGTCATCAGATATGACCCATTTGGACGTTCAGAGGCTCCGTAGTGAACGTGGAAACACCGTCATCTTCTACAACATTGATTCACCAGTAAAACCCATGGAGTTGGATCAATGACAGTGGATGGAGATACTTGGTTTATATTCAGTTAATGATATATTTTACTGTAAAAGTCACTTTTTCTTCAGTTTTCTCTGTTTCTGATTTAATAACCTTCAACTTTAGTCTGAACTTTAACGAACATCTACACGATCAGTGAATTAAATAAAGGAAAATATATGATTTTCACTGAAAAAATGCAAAATAAAGAAGATAATATTTTAATAAATGGTGATAAATCACTTAAGAAACGTTAAAATAGAGAGGAAAGTTCATTTGGGAAGTGTCACAAAAGTAGCATTGGGTCTTTATGGGTTAATGTTATTCTTTCTGGTTTTGTTATGTTGGAAAATTATTTATCTATTAACTAATATTACCAGCAGTTCAGTGTGAAAAGCATTAATTGTTCAGTTAATGAAATTTTTTACCAAAAAAGTCACATTTTCTTCAGTTGTCTCTTTTTCTGTAATAATAACCCTTGACTTTAATCTGAGCTTAAATGAACATCTTCATGATCAGTAAATTAAATATAGGAAAATACTTGATTTATACTTGAAAATGCAAAATTAAAGAGCATAATATTAGAATCAATGGTGATAAATCAGTTAAGAGAGGTTAAAAATAGAGAAAACATTATTTGGGAACTGACACAAAAGTAGCACTGGGTCTTTATGGGTTAAGATTTTTAAGGAAAAATGGTCAGTCTGCTTCTAAAAACTGCAATGAGTCTGATTTTTAAGAGAAGAAAATGAATATATAAAGTATAAGTTTTATTTGCATACTGTTAGCTGATTTCATCAAAGACTTGGAAACACTGGAATCTAATAAAAGGTCTAAGGAATCATAACATTTATTGCACTGACCTAAGTTTAGTAATTCAGTACAGTGACTGGGGGCTTTTCCGTTCGACATCTGCGCAAAACTTTACCGATATTTATTAAGTGTTGAAAAAACATAAGTGTGTAATGTCGGTTTTTCCATTAAATCACAAATGCGATGATTTATTTATTTATTAACTGAAGGAACTTTTGATTTTTTTCCAGAACAACAAAACAAGCTTTTTTGCTACGATAGTGCATAAGATAGCAGTTGACGGTTGTATTTGTTAAATTGCAAAAATTGATTAGAAGATCCGAGTATAACCAAAAGTGGATCAGGTTTCAACTCTATATGAAGCATATCTGTTAATGTGACATGCTAGAAAGTGTGACAGTAGTCGTTTTTTCATTGGACATCTGCGCAAAACTTTACCGACATTTACTAAATGTCGAAAAACAGAAGTGCGTAATGTCAGTTTTTCCATTAAGTCACAAATGCGATGAGTTGTTTATTTATTATCGCGAGATGACACGAGAAGTCATTCCATAAACATGGAGACGAACGTAAATATGGTGTTGATTTACAGATATATTCATTATTATTATATATTACCCCTCTATCTCGTACTAAAATTAAAAAATGATTGGGTTTCTTGGTGTGTCCGCACATACTGCGACATGTTTCTTCTTCTTTTTTGCTTGTTGTAACATATGTCAGCATGCGGTTTTTTAATTCACCTGACTCTAGTTGCGAAAAAAGGTCTTTCCATTGCAGTTTTGCGTGATATAGCATTTGCGCTACGCCTGAAAAATCACCTCTTGCCAGTGCAAAAACTTTTAATAAAAAAATTAGACTTTTGGCGAAGACCGGATAAGTTGAGTTTACTTAAAAAATTTGAGTAAACTGGTTACCTTAAAAAATTTTAGTAATGAAAACTTGAGTGTATTAAACTTAAATGCTTGATTTGAATGGAACTGCTATTTTAAATACAACACACAAAATGCCAAGTTAATTTAACTTAAAAAATTTAATTGCGTCATGAAATTATTTAATATATTGTAGCATGGATGAAAGTTAGGTAGGAAGACATCTTAGTGTAATTTGCCAGCACAGGAAGTGCTTTTATTTTGGCAAGGCAGAGAGATTTAACAATATTAATTATTAACACAATCATAGATGAACAGTAAATCCATTGTTCTTCCTATCGCTCTCACTCATGGTGCAGCAAAAAATACAAAATACACAAACAAACACAAAAAGCCCAATTAACATTGCCATACACACATTAAGTCCAAATTAACACTAACACCACAACCCTGCTGAGCCCCTGCACAGAAAAATAAAACATTTTCAACAACATGCCCAATACCCACAATGCAATGCAGAGATAAAAAGATGTGGTCATGACTAAAACTTAGTGATTTAAATCCATTCAACTTCATCTTTTGTGTACTGTCAACTATGTCTACAAATTAGTAGAATAAACTTAACATTTTATAGTAATGTAATAAAACTTAAATCATTTAAGTACATTGTAAATAAAGCATTTTAGTAAATACAGGGTGACCCAAAAAAACGGGAATTTTTGAAGTGCGTACTGGCAGACATGAGCAAGTGGCAGCACTGCGAGACAGTGACCTTGAGCAAGTAAACACACCCCCATTTTAGTAACCGTTGGCGGCTGTGTGAGAATTGTTCGGTAACCGTGTGATCTCAAGATTCGGTAACGTTCCCTGGCCCCCTAGATCGCCAGATTTGTCAGTTTGTGATTTTTTCTTGTGGGGCTATCTCAAGAGTAAAGTGTACACGACTCGACCAAGAACTCTGGATGAGTTAAAACAGAGAATTCAGGATGAAATTCACAGTATCCCAGCTGAGATGTTGCAGCGGTCAATGAGGAATCTCAACAGCAGATTTCAAGAATGCATTCGTACAGGAGGACGCCATCCACAGGGTGGGGAAGCAAAATTTACAATGAACATTTAGTTGTTTTTTCTCTGCAGGCACTACGTCAATTGTTTTGAAACCAAACATATATTGATGTCATAATCATACCTAACACTATTATCCATACCTTTTCAGAAACTTTTGCCCATATGAGTAATCAGGAAAGCAAACGTCAAAGAGTGTGTGATTTGCTGAATGCACTCGTCACACCAAAGGAGATTTCAAAAATAGTTGGAGTGTCCATAAAGACTGTTTATAATGGAAAGAAGAGAATGACTATGAGCAAAACTATTACGACAAAGTCTGGAAGATACTATTAAAGAAGAATGGGAGAAGTTGTCACCCGAATATTTGAGGAACACTTGCGCAAGTTTCAGGAAGCGTGTGAAGGCAGTTATTGAGAAAGAAGGAGGACACATAGAATAAAAGCATTTTCTATTATGTCAATTTTCTTGTGGCAAATAAATTCTCATGACTTTCAATAAACTAATTGATCATACACTGTCTTTCAATCCCCGCCTCAAAATATTGTACGTTTTGCTTCCCCACCCTGTACATGAAGTAATTTTTAAAAAATTAAAATTCCATCCTTGTTTCTTAAATGGCATGTTTTAAGGTTTCAATTACTATGAATAAAATATTTTTCTTCCATCACTCTTGGTTTTATTGGATTGTTAAAAAGTTCCCGTTTTTTTGTGTCACCCTGTACAAAGTCTGGGCTTACAGTGTAGGTAAATTTTTATGAGCAAGTTATATTTGCACAATTTGAGGGTCAATGGAAAAGCGACTATTATCTGTTAGTGCAGGTTTCAGACGAAATCCGCCATAGCTGTTAACTAAAAACATGAGCACAGTATGTAAACTGGACCAAACTGTTTCACTGAGTCCAACAGGAACATCTTCACTGTTGTCAGCCTGCAACCTCAGCACCGGGCTTTAAAAGCTTTTTTTACCGATAATACATATTGCACGTATTGTTCCTGTAGGTGTTTTTAATTAAAAAGGTGAGAGTTTTGTTGTGAAACTTTAGCCACGAAGTTTTACACCTTAGCTGTGAAGTTTCACACCACTGCCACACACTCTCCTAAAAGATACAAAATACAGTATGTCTGAGTCTGAATTCACTGCAAATATATGATCCAAGTCCAATTTAAGGAGATGTTGGACCATTTGTTATTGTTGAATTTAACACCTGTTTTTACTTTTTTTTTGGAAAAATGTTGTAATACTGAGCCAAAGTATAAATTTCAGCCCTTGCGGAGGATGGTGCGTCCTGGTGATTTCACTTTTACAACTTCAACTTTGAGAAAAATTAGCTCCAGCCTCTGTAACTCTGTAACTTCGAGCTTCGTCCACTTGTTCTCCGACTTCTGATCCGTGACCTTTCACCTCTTCCCTGCAGATACTCCGGCAGCTGTTTGTCTTTAACTTGGTTCAATGATTCCCCACAGTGATTGAAAGCGATGCCAGACACCGCTGCACTATTTCCCTACTCTGTTTGGTTCGTAGCCAGTGGGACCGTTTAGAAGTGCGAAATCAATTGGCTTTGAGTTTACAGAGACGAAAGAAGTTCAGTTTGATAGGACATTCAGAAGTACTGTAGAGAATGCTCTTTTCACAGCACTCTAGAAAGTTTAATTTCTCATCTAAAAAGAGCAGAAAAACAAGTCTATTTATCTCTTTCTTGTTTTCCACAGCGTGTCTGCGCTTCTTTGCAACTAAACTGAATCATGTGGAAATCAGTTTTAACTACTACTACTGCAGTTAAATTAAAACAATGATTGAATTCAAACAAAAATATGTAATTTCTTTAAAATGAACCAGTTTGCCTTATTAATTTGGCGAGTTTTTTTTTGTTTTTTTTTTTTTTTTTTTTAACTTTATATTAGTAGCAGGAGCTTTTCACAGTCAGTCAGGTCATTTGTGGTTATTCAGCAATAAAGCAAAGTTCATTAAAATGATATGAGCATTTCAGATCTCATTGTGTTATAGGATCCTAAAAAAGTCTTAACCCATAAAGACCCAGCGCTACTTTGGTGGCACTTCCAAAATAGTTTTTTCTCTAATATTTGGTTTTTCTTAAGTGATTTATCACCATTTATTATAATATCCTCTGTATTTAGTGTTTTCTCAGTGTAAATCATGTATTTCCATATATTTAATTTACTGATCATGTAGATGTTCATTACAGCTCAGAAAAAAGTAAAGTAGGGGGTTAAATAAAAAACAGAGAAAACTGAAGAAAGTGACTTTCAGTCAAATATATCAGTGTGTCCATCCACTGTCATTGATCCAACTCCATGGGTTTTACTGGTGAATTAATGTCGTAGAAGATGACAGTGTTTCCACGGTAACTACGGAGCCTCTGAATGTCCAAATGGGTCATATCTGATGACCATGAAAAGATGACAAACTGCATTTTACACCAATTATTTACATGTATTGATAGGATTAGTGGATCAACAATTATTGAACAGTTTAGATCAGTAGATGGTTTAGGTTGACGGTGGATGTTTGGGTCTTTATGGGTTAAAATGTCTTAAAATGTTTGGGTGGTAGACTTTGCATTTTATCTGGGGCAAAATAAATGAGCATGTTGATTTTTTGTTTAGTTTTTGTTTTTATTTCATGTCCCAGTAACTGTTTCACTTTAGTTCTGGTGCTTTTTCTGCAACAGTCATGTTAAAAGTGGAACAATTTTTGGATTTTTACATAAGCTGACACTGCAGCTATGCTTCAAATGATATTAACCACACAATCATCAGTAAACATGTAATTTATGCAAGGCAAGGCAAGTTTATTTGTATAGCACATTTCAGCAACAAGGCAATTCAAGGTGCTTCACACAGGACATTGAAATACAACGACTAGGGAAAAAGAAACACATTTAAAACATTATAAAGAAACATGTAAAAGGTGATTAAAAACAGAAGTAAGAAAACAACACATGAAATCAAAAAAAAAAAAAAAAAAAAAAAAAAATAGTTTGTTGATCCTACTTTAAGACAGGTGTATCAAACATACAGCCCGTGGGCCAGGACCAGCCCACCAAATGGTCCAACCCAGGTCATAGGATGAATCTGTAAAATACAAAAATTGCACTGAGATAAAAACAGTAAAGCATGTCAAAATCATTTTAGTTCAGTTCCACATACAGACCAATTGAATCTCAAGTGAGTCGGACCAGTAAAATATTATCATAATAACCTATAAAAATGACAATTCCAAATGTTTCTCTTTTTTTTATGTAAAAAAGTAACATTTACAAACTATCCTTTCACAAAAATGTGAATTATATAAATATGAGCATTCTGTAAGTGCCACTTAAACAATATTCTGCCTATTACTAAATGTTTTGTGTCTTTGTGGATCTACTGTGATCTATAAGCTCTAATGCACATGTGTAAATGATAAACTGAGGTATAATATTGTTAAAATTGCACTTTAGGAAACATGTTTTATAGAGGTTCTAGAACTACATTTAGGAAAACTTATTACATTCGATACATTTCACATTGATTTTACATCAATGCTGTCCAAATTGGCTTGGATGCTACTGTAAGCCTTATAGTTCTGGGATAAAATGTGTCTGTTACTTTGAATTTACTGCTTAGTATTTGCATTTTGATTAATATTTTCCTTTTTTAGGTGTGCATTACTTCTAACCTCTGGCTATGCACAAAAAAAGACAGTAGAATTTAGAAAAGTTTCCATATTATGCACTGGGTTACAAAAAAATATTTTTTGCAAGTTGTCTGGGTTTTTTCAACTGAATTAGGACCATTTTGCACCGCTAAATCCAAAAATGACATCTGTTTTTCTCACTCAGGTCAGGTTTTTTTTAGCAAATTTGATTTTGAAAAATTTGATCTCCTCACAAAATTGATTACATTTTTGTAAACTTTATCTTGGTCACCAAGTTTAATACCAAAATAAGACTGGTAAGCACACTTTATGAAAACCGTAGTGAACGTGGAAACACCGTCATCTTCTTCTTCTTCATCTCCGTCATTGATTCACCAGTAAAAAGCATGGAGTTGGATCAATGACAGTGGATGGACACACTTGGTTTATGTTCAGTTAATGATAGATTTTACTGTAAAAGTCACTTTTTCTTCAGTTTTCTCTGTTTCTGATATAATAACCTTCAACTTTAGTCTGAGCTTTAATGAACATCTACACGATCAGTGAATTAAATAGAGGAAAATGTCGGATTTTCACAGAAAAAATGCAAAATAAAGAAGATAATATTACAATAAATGGTGGTAAATCACTTAAGAAAGGTTAAAATAGAGAGGAAAAATTCATTTGGGAAGTGTCACAAAAGTAGCATTGGGTCTTTATGGGTTAATGTTATTCTTTCTGGTTTTGTTATGTTGGAAAATTACACTGGGTTACAAAAAAATGTTTTTGGAAGTTGTCTAGGTTTTTTCAACTGAATTAGGACCATTTTGCACCGCTAAATCCAAAAATGACATCTGTTTTTCTTAATCAGGTCAGGTTTTTTTTTTGCTAATTTGATTTTGAAAAATTTGATCTTCTCACAAAATTGATTAAATTTTTGTGACTTTATCAGTTGATTTTTTTATATAGTTCTCACCCAAAATAGGTTTTAAGAGAAAAAAAAATCATTTGATCACTTGATTCCTGTTAGGTACAATGGTGTATTCACCGCAGATGTAGCAGAATGCGTCAGGCTTATTTTTGCAAGATCTTCAAGTCGAAGCCATTTCATTCACCTGTAATATTTTTTTTAAAAACCATTAATCATAAACTGGCAAAAGTAAAATCTTCAGAACTCGTTTATTGCAAGAAATATGAAAGAATTTTGTATCATGTGATGTGAAAATGCCCATAAATGTAAGCAAAAATGTTAAAAAGCCAATATGTAGCATAGTTCAGAAAGTTGACCTGATTGAGCAAAATTAATGTGATTTTTGGATTCAGCACACCAAAATGATCCTAAATCAGCTCAAAAAACTTAAACAATAAATTTGTTGTTGACCAGTGTAATACATAAATGTTGATATACAGTTCATGAATGAAAAGGCAAAGGGGAATGGAAGGACAGGGGGCGGAGCTTCTGAAGGGGCACTAAAGTTTCTTTCTCACTAATTCCACCTTTAAATTAACAAGTAACTGACTCAATATTTGTTTCCTGTTCCTCTCACCAGCAAAGAGTATATCCGTATATGCTGGATAAAATAATTTATGACTTATCGGTGCTGCTTGTGTGTACACTGCTGAGAATAGCAAAAAATAGCTGATGGCAGTGAGTGACCTAGTCATGACTAAGGCCTCAGAGAGATTCCAAAAGAGTACAAAACATGCTCAATTTTTAATCCCTTCAAGTAGCATGGAGGAGGAGCCCGAGTAAAGAGGAGGAGAGGGAGGTTTAGTGTTAAATTCACTCCCACACACACACACCCATACACACATATACACACACTCCTCCTAAACCTACTTTCCTTGGCTTGTTCCTGAGTGCGCCCTCATCTCTCAAGGTGTTTATGTTTCAATCAAAAGAGCCACAGCGGCGTGACCACAGCTTTCTGCGTGACCAGCGGAGCTCCAGTCGCAGCAGCCGCCACCCTTCACCGCTTTAGGAATCAGCCATAAAAACCCCACCCGACTGATCCACTTTCCCCTCCTTTTTTCTGCTATTACAACCCCGGAGTGTGGAACCCTGCCTCTGGCCTTAAGCCCCGTTTTCTGATAGAAACTTCAAAAATAAATCCATCATTGTCCCCATGGGAAACCCATACAACGGGATGGGATTAACCCCTTTTGTTGTTGTTGTTGTTTTTTTTAACCACGGTCTCATTTAATATCAGTTATTTTCTGGACTATGGAGCACACCTGAATATAAGCCACACCCAATAAATTAAAAAAAAACAAATTGTACATATATAGGCCACACCTGACTATCAGCTGCAAGTGTCCACGTTGTAACCTGAAAGATGGTAAACAGAAAGATTATTTACCATACTTTCCGAGCTATAAGCCGCACCCACCAAATATTTTAAAATAAAACACTTTCATACATATATAGGCCACACCTGACTATCAGCTGCAAGTGTCCACGTTGTAACATGAAAGATGGTAAACAGAAAGATTATTTAAATATTTATTTCCATACCTTAACTGCTTTTTTCCAAACAGTGCCGGTAACACGACAGTAAAACGGCAGAAACAGACTGGTTCAAAAACCCAGAAAAGTCATTGATCACTATCTTCATCTTCCTTCTGCTCATTGAAACCACTGCAGTCGTCTTCTTCAGTGTTAGAGTTGAACGTCCTCAGAAAGGCTCCATCACACACCTTCTCAGTCTCTCTTTCCGTTGTCGCTCTCAATGGCACTTATGTGCTGCAGCTCAATTTCCTTCTTTACAGACATATTGATTGTTTTTAACTTAAAAGCTGCATCATATGCATTTCTTTGTGTGCTTTCCATGATGAGGGTTTGTGCGTGACACGCAAAATGATTGTTAAAAGTTAAACTTAAACTTAAAACTTCTCCTCTTCATCACCTCTTCCACCTGTCTGTCTCGCTTTTGCGCTTCCTGCTAGAGCGCCCCCTATACTTGAGCCGCATCGTTTTATAAGAATGGATCCAACACTGTAAAATGAGATGAGTACTGTAGGTAAAAACACCACATGGGACAAGGTTATTAGGGGTAACTTTTGTTAAACAAGGTGATCTGTAAAGTTCATTAAGGAAAATGTACTTAACCTTAACCCATAAAGACCCAGTGCTACTTTTGTGACCGTTTCCAAATGAATTTTTCTCTATATTCAACCTTTCTGAAGTGAGTTACCACCACTGATTGTAATATTATCCTCTTTACTTTGCGTTTTTTCAGAAAAAATCATGTATTTTCCTATATTTAATTCACTGATCATGTAGTTGTTAATAAAAGTTCATATTAAAGCTGAGGGTTATCATATTAGAAACAGAGAAAACTGAAGAGAAAATGACTTTTTTGACAAAATATATCACTAACTGAACATAAAACAAGTGTTTTCATCCACTGTCATTGATCCAACTCCATGGGTTTTACTGGTGAATCAATGTTGTAGAAGATGACGGTGTTTCCACGTTCACTACGGAGCCTCTGAACGTCCAAATAGGTCAAACCTGATGACCATGAAAAGATGATAAACTGCATTTAACACCCATTATTTACATGTAATAATAGGATAAGTGGATCACCAGGTATTAAACAGTTTAGATCTGTTAATAATTTTGGTTACCAGTGGCTCATTGGGTCTTTATGGTGAATGTTTGGGTATTTATGAGTTAAATGGTGAAGTATTTCTATAAAGTATTAGATTTTATATTTTCATTATATTTTACTGGTGATGACCATAAAAAGATTACAAGCTGTGTTTTACACCAATTATTTATATGTATTGATAGGATTAGTGGATCACCAGGTATTAAACAGTTTAGATATGTTAATAATTTTGGTTACCAGTGGCTGTTTGGGTCTTTATGGGTTAAAACAGCTTAAATTGTCTTTTTCAAAATACAGGCGAAAACTGGAATATTTTGTGGACATAAACATAGTTTGTTATCATTTCTAGCGTTACTTTATTCTTGACTAGCCGTTCCTCCTCATGGTAGCGTGTCCTGTGGGTGACTCACACTGATCTCAGTCTGCAGTCATCTTTTAACTTTCTCATTGCTCTTGTTGTGGACTGCAGTCGGTCTGCCGTCATTTCCCTTCTTTAATATCACATCATTACTCTGCTGTCATTTACAAAAGCAGCTCATGTTTCCATGCAATCTTTATTTTCAAAGTTTCCAATTCCAAATGTCACCACAGAACTAAATTATCCAAGTTTTATTACATCTTATAAACTGTAACTCTCTCATCTTATAAAGGGTACAGTATAAGAACGTCCAATAAATCTACTGCTGTGTGTAGTAAACTCTCTGAAAGTGTCACTTCAACGGAAAAAGAGGAACACAAAAATCTACTTTTTATTATTAATAATGAAAAGCAAAAGCAAAAGTAATTAAATTCTTAGGCCTGAAGCCAAGTCAACTTCACAAATTAATTCAATTTATTAAAATGAGTCTAAAATAATTTTGACAATTTAGGTAGATTATAACCAATTTGAGTAAAGTAAGAAAAAGTAAGAAAAAATAGTAAAATATGATTCAAAAGAATTACAAACTTCTGAGGATTTCAGCAGTGAATAGAATTCCGGTTTAATGACTAACTTCTTTAAATCAAACTTGTTCATAATGGATCATGATGTGTTCCGTTAGTAAATCAATTATAGCTCATTAACTATTACTATTGCTATGGATATATATATCATACATAGATCAACCTCCACTCTTTGTGCTCTAGTTTTATAATAAACTGTGATGTGTGAAATGACAATTTTGGAACTTTAGTAAATGTGGATAAGTACAAAATAATAGCAATCTAATTTAGCATAAAGACTGTTTTTAATTTGCTGACCTGAAACCCCCATCGTCTATGAGTATAGGCTACAGGCAGAGGGTTTTATTGCCATTCAGTTAAAAATCAAAAGGGAAAGAGAACCATCAACAATAGCGAAAGAAGGTCTTGGCTTTACCTTGTGCTCATGACTGGGATCATTGTTTGGGCAAATCATCAAGGGCAGAGAAAAATACATTGAATTTTCTGAAATTACAGCACTACATCACTATACTTATGTCCTGTATTATGTCAAATAACCTCTCAAAGTTCCATTACTTGGAGGCAAAATGACTCATCTCATTATGTGTAATCACAAATAAAAAATACAACTTTTTCTATTAACCCTTTCATGCACAAATTATGAGAACCTTAATCAAGATTTTTTACTTGAGTGTTTTCATTTCTCTTTAAACATGAAAAAAAACAATGTAATTGAAAAATGTCTTATAAAAAATAAATAAATAGATAAAATAAAAAAATAAAAAAAATAATAATAATCAGCTGGACACCATTCGTTTAATTTCTGAAGCAAAGAAACACGTATTTACTGATAAATTGTGTGAAAACTATGGGGGGGGGGGCTGGTGATTCTGGGGGTTTATGCTCACAGGAGATCTATATAAGGTTACCAGTTCCTGTCAGAAAAGATATGTAGTGTCTTAAAACTTTAATAAAGATATGTGTAACAAACAAACAAACAAACAAAACAAAAACAAAAACAAAAAAAATCAGTGAATATACAAGAGAACAGCTGTAGAATAGCTGTCCACTGTAGTGACCAGTGTCCATGAAAGGGTTAAACAAATCCCAAATCAGTGAACCTTGACAACCATTGTTTTAAACCTCTAACAAGATATTCACTGATAGATCACAGGAAAGCTGCAGACATATTATAAAGCTCAGCCTCACCGAGAATCAAACTTGCAACCCTGCAGTATGTAGTAGAATTTAAAGGAGTTATATTTTGCTTTATTTAAATGGAATTATACATTTTAAAACATTTCCCTGTGGTCTACAGAAACTGTAAATGCTCTGCTTGGGTCTGAATTCTTCATTAATTCAACTCCACAGGTCCATCTTTAACCCTATTTCTGAGTAATGACACCAGAAAGGTCGTTTTGAGCGCTGGTCCTTTAAATACACGTGACCCCACCCCCTTCCAGGTTGTTGATGGTGCTTTCTGTCCCATTCAGCCACATGTGTTCATTAATACAACCAAACAACTGAACATTTTAGGTAATTGGCTCGAAGTTTGGACATATTTGCAGTTTTTACTACCGCTGTTGCTGCTGATAAACAATTATGTCGTACTCGGAAAAATGTTCGTCGGAAGTCTCGACCTTATATGTGCAAATGTTGTGATGTAACTAGTTATAAAACATAACAAATTAAGAAGGACTTGAAACAGGTTGTAGAAATCCACTCCATTTTTGCCGGAATGAATTTAAAGATGGTTTTTCAGCACCTGGAGGGTTCAAATTCAAACTTTATGAACTGTTAGGGTCCAAATACACAAATAAATGAACCAAAGACTACTAAAAGTGGGTTTAGCAAAATATGACCCCTTTAATTCTCAATGAGGAAGTTTGAGATATTTCTTGTTTACAGTGCTTATTACAAGTGTAACAGCGGAGGTTATGTTTTCATCAGGGTTTGTCTGTCTGTTTGTTTGTTTGACTGTTAGCAAGATAACTCAAAAAGTTATGGATGGATTTTCATGAAATTTTCAGGAAATGTTGATTCTGGGACAAGGAACAAATGATTAAATTTTGGCAGTGATCATGGGGGGGGACTGATCTGCCTTGGCGGAGGTCTGCGCTCTCCAAGTGCTTTTCTAGTTTTTATTGAAATCCACAATTATAATAATTTAATCCACTAAAATCTAACAGTGACTGTAGATTAACATCCCAATATTGGCGCTGTCACATATCTGAAACTGGACCGACCCTAATTCTCCAGTTGGGCTCCGTTCTGCTCTCAGAGTACATTTCCAAAGACCACAGTGCCAGCCAGCTTCAGAAAACGATAACCCCAGCCCCAGTCTGGAGGAAAGCTATTTCTTGCCACTTTGTTTCCATGGCAATGTTGATGAGCTGGTTGGTTAGAGAGTTAGGGGTGGGATGGAGGGGGACCTCTGCTGCTGCCAAGTCAGGCCTGGGCATTTTAACAATTCATAAAACTGTTGAAATCAATCTGAGCTCCGGAGATTTAATAAATCTCACTCTGTTTGAGATGAGCAGGAAGAGCGAGGAGGCAACAATGAGGTGGAAAAATAGACGGCGTCAGGGGGAATGCTGATATTGGCTGACACAAGGGAAAAGTAGCTTTTAAAGCGTTTAGCTTTAATTTCATTCAGGAGTGACATAATTGATTTTAATGAGATGTTTATAGAGTGAAGTGCCGGTGTTGCTAAATCATTTGCGAGTCTGCCTGACGGGTACTTGTGAGGCTCACACCGGGGAGAAGCACAGAGGCACACAAACCTCTGCTGCCAGCAAGCCTCTGCTCATCTTCCCCCACTCCTGCACACAGCTGAATACATTTGGCTGCTGATTTTAATTAAGAGCATATTTAATTCATGAAATACTTTCTTAACTTTGACACCATATTGACTGAAAAGCAAGTGGAATATCTTTTTTGTTAATTTAGCCTTTCAGTAAATCCCCAGAAATCCACATGATGAACTGAAGCTATGAAAGCCAAGTGTGGGCTCTGTGGGTGAGAAGTTCACTCCTACTTCCCAAAAAAATCCCACTGACTTCTCCTGTTCGCAGTATCAGCGCTGTGATTGACTGACAGGGTGTGACATTGCTATTATGAGGTCCCTGCAGGCCTGTGTGGTTTATAGAGGAGAGAATGGATGGCAGTGTGAACATCACAGAGCTGCAGCTCCTGCCCTCAGCACAAAGAGAAAGAGACGCTGCTGGCAGTCACATGAAACTCTTTGCACCAAAACACACAAAGAATTGTAAAAAATAAAAGTATCGATCATCAAAAAACACATCAGCACTGATTTGGATTGTGTTTTAATTGAGGTCCTTTTTCAAACAAAAAAAACCTATGTAATCTGTAACGGTCGTATGAGATCATCAAACATCTGAGAAAGAGCAGAGGTTGATGGTGGTATAGGTTTTCTTATCCTTGAGTAAACTTTAACAAAGGCAGCAGAGAGCTAATGTTTCTTAAAGGTAATTTGGTAGACAGCGGCAGTGGCGCCACTGTTATTAGGATAGTAGATTGCCAAATCAAGATAACAGAGGTGGCAGATCAGACAATGCTAATGATGTTGTTTTGGAGAGGAACGACAAAGGAAATGTTTCTCTTTCAAGGATGAAAGACTTATTGCTGTAATAATAAGGCTACCTTCAGACTGCAGGCAAATGTGGCAAAAGTCCGATTTTTATGCCCATATGTCACCTGTATCCGATCTGTTAAAGACGGTTTGAACAGCACAAATCCAAATTTTTTTCAAATCCAACCCAGTTCATTTTCATATGTGGTCCTAAATCCGATACGTATCTGATATTTTGCAATGTGACTTAAGTCTGAACGGCCAGGTCACATTTATTCAACCTTTACATCATTGAAATGCGACAAACTTCACAATTCTGCATCCCAGGAGGAGGAATGGCAACAAAAATGTATTTAACACAATGTGTACCTGCATGATCACGTATTATGTCAGGACCTCTTTCGCACACTTCAGGGTTTCAAATTCAAAACTGACAGAAGCAGCATTTAATGTGTAATATGAACGAGCACAAAAAAAAATCAGATTTCACCAAAAAATCTGAATCGTGCATTAAGACCTGTTGTCTGAACGTAGCCTAAGAGCACTCAGCAGAATGTATACCTCCACCGCAGTCCTTTGACGCCCTCTCTTACAATGCTAGAAACAGAATTTCAGGGTGTACCTTTTACAGAATTTTGCCCGGGCATACCTTTTGTGCTTCCACCACATTTCAGATCATTACTGGAGTTTTTTCATAATTCTGCTGAAAGGCAAACAAACCAACCAACCAACTTCCAAGGCTCTCTGAAACTCAAACCCATTGGAACTATGTACTTGGATCTGAAATAAAATGGAAGATGAACATACGACATAGCTTTATAGTCAAAGCTCTTCTGTATGACATTATTTCTATGGTAAAACAAACATACAGAAACATGTGTAAGACCCAAAAGATAATGGCTAATAAGAATTCATGTTTATAAGTTTATTTGTATGAAGTTGCAAATTTCTGATTTTCTTCATTGCTATTTAATGCACCCTCACTGTGTATGTGTGTCGCATGACCTCTCAGCAGTAAAGAAAAAGATAGCTTACAGAACATATGAATATATAGTTTTTTTTCTACCATCCGACATGATGTAAATTAACCTTTCCTGTTTTAATAAATTTTTGGAAAGGATTACAGTCTTGTCATTCGTGTCAGAATACAACTTATACATGGTATTTGGAAACAAACAGAAGAAGAACATGAAACTGAGGACTTGAAGAATAAAGTGGAGTTTATCTGAATTGAAAAAAAAATACAAAGACAGAGAAGTAGCAGTAACTACTTTTGTTGAGAGAAGCTTTTATTAGCTATATATTATTTGGTAGTTTAGTACACGACATTTACCAAATAACTTGTTCAACACTGGGCGGTCTTCGGTGCAAATATTGTGTTTTATATTGTGTTTTATGTGCACAAGCCCCCTTTTTTTTTAGTCCAGAAAAACACTGTTTTAGAAAGAGTGACATGTCAGACTACTCTATTTAGTTTACCCAAAAATCCATCAGTAGTATTTGCTCACTATTATAAAATTATCATGACTTGTTCAGGAGCAGTTTGTAGATTTTACTGGTCACACAAGCAGCTGCATGAATGTAAATGTATTCAACATGAGGCAAACATAAGATAGCATCAGCCTTTCATAATGTTAGCCTACTCGCATATTTGAACTATTGGCGACAAAATCTCTTCTCTCTAATGTGCAGTCATATGTTCAGTAGTTTAAAACAGTGACTCATTCTGAAACCACCTTAAAACTTACCTCAGAATTATGTATTCCATGAAAGTAGGTTTTCTCGATATGTGTCACTCATTCGAAAGACGTTTATTCTGCCTTTCTTGTTCACATTTCCAACTAGAAGCACTCGGAGAGTGCAGACCTCCGCCAAGGCTGATCAGTGCCCCCCCCCCGTGGGCCCCCCCACGCCAAGGAGGTTATGTTTTTGCCAGGGTTTGTTTGTTTGTTTGTCTGTCTGTTTGTCTGTCCGTTAGTGTGCAACATAACTCAAAAAGTTATGGACAGATTTTGATGAAATTTTCAGGGTTTGTTGGAAATGGGCCCCCCCGTGGGCCCCCCCACCCCCGATCACCCCCAAAATTTAATCATTTCTTCCTTATCCCATTTCCAACAAACCCTGAAAATGTCATCAAAATCTGTCCATAACTTTTTGAGTTATGTTGCACACTAACGGACAGACAAACAAACAAACAAACAAACTAGAAGCACTCGGAGAACGCAGACCTCCGCCAAGGCTGATCAGTGGCCCCCCCCGTGGGCCCCCCCACCCCCGATCACCACCAAAATGTAATCATTTCTTCCTTATCCCATTTCCAACAAACCCTGAAAATTTCATCCAAATCTGTCCATAACTTTTTGAGTTGTGTTGCACACTAACGGACAAACAAACAAACAAACAAACAAACAAACAAACAAACCCTGGCAAAAACATAACCTCCTTGGCAGAGGTAATAATCGCACATCTTTCAATGAGACGTGCAGTGACCTGTCAATCAACTGGGGTGGTACTAGTACTTGAGGTGTCCAATCAGGTTCCAGAGGTGGCCAGCACTAAGCAGAGCCCTGGCTCTGGCACTAATGCTGCGTTTCCACTACGTGATATTGGCTCGACTCGGCTCGGCCTTTTTTGCGTTTTCATTATGAAAAAGGACTTGGAATCTGGTACCCGGTACTACTTTTTTGGTATCACCTCTGCCGAGGTTCCAGGACTGGGGACCAGACACTAAAATGTGACGTGTACACACTGTAGACCACTGATTGGTCAGACAGTTTTCTCTGTGACCCGCCATTTTAAAAAAAAACAGATGCGGAAGTGGACGGTAAATATAGCGGTACATTAATCTACATGATAACAGCCCAAAAGTACACCATGGTCGGTTGAGGAGATTCAGTCTTAGGTGGCCGACGTAAAAATTCAGATGAGACAACATGCAACGAGCAAGTTTATCAGCAACTCTCTGAACAGAAGTAACGCGCTGCATCACTATGACGACCAGTTAGTGTAAAGTCAGTAGTATCTTGTAATGGAAACGCTCTCCAGGAATACCGAGTCGAGCCAAGCCGGGCCGATCCGAGCTGGTTCCACGAAGTGGAAACGCGGCATTAGTTAGCAATATTTTCTAAGTCTTGGCATGACCCGCCCTACTCTGCCTCTGATTGGCTCGTCAATCCTCATGCTTAAAGTTAACCAATCTAATCAGCGAAGGTACCAAGTACTAGCCAATTAGAGGCAGAGTAGGGCGGGTCATGGATTCACTATCATAGGGGAAAATATGGGCAATTTAGTTCAGATACTACTGAATGGTGCACTTTAGGGGGATTTAGAAGTGGGTATATGCAGTGCTGACTAAAAAATAAGTAGGTATGCTCCATATATCGCCGTCTACCCCGGACTACACCACTGGCTTGTATTCGAGACAGGAAGTTATTTCTAATTTCCTGTGTTTCAGTCTATAGTTGACATCATCTGGATAGTCATGATGATGAACAGTCAAGAAATCCAATCACCAAAAGAACACAAACATCTGCCAAGGTGTGTTTAAATACGAGAAAAAACAAGAAAAAAACAGAAAAAATCAGGTTCTTGTTGACACCCAGATGGACGGACAGATACAAGAGATCACATAACCCCTTTAACAGAGGTAAATGTCTGACAGTCTAATGTGTAGCATGACCAATTTTAACACAAGTCAGTTCTATCACAAGTAGTCAGTCAGTGTGGATCATATCACATCAGGTGTGGTTGTCTCCTCCTGTATGTGCATCGACAGTGCGCGTCAAACACATGCATTAACAGCCTCCAGGTGACACTCACACTGGAATAAATGTACACTCCCTTTGCTTCCACACCTTTTTTCTAACACGGATTATTAATACCTCACACTCCTGCGGGTACACATTCATGTCAGCGTGCATGTCTAGAAGGCAAGTTTATCGACTGTGATTGATTTTGAAACATCTCTGGACATCTCCCATGCATATGTATACAGCCTCACACACACACACACATATACACACACCGAGTAACCACCTGAGTATACTCACTGTGCTATTACAGCTCCTCCGGCATCTGAAGCCTCAGCCTTCTGGTGCTCAATCAAGACTCAAATGGGTAAAAATGACAGGTTTGGGTGTGTTTTTTTTTTTTTTTTCTCCCTGCAGGACAGTACTTTTCCAAACACCCTAGGGCACAATTTCAATGCAACAACTCCAGAGAGCTGTTTTGATTGCTTTTCAATCAAGCGAGACAAACACTAATTAGATTTTTTTTTCTTTTTTGAGGAACTCAGAAACAGAATTACGAGCTTCTCTCATTAAGCGTGCATGACTGGCAGTTCTCTGATAGCTTTGGCGACTGTTTACTGTCATGACTTTATTATGTACAGACATATAGAGAGACACACTGAGAATTGAAAAGTATAGAATGAGAGCAATTTATTTAATTTTCTTGATCTTTACTTTGTCTTGTTTTTGCATTCAGTACGACTGTCATGGACACTATTTGAAACAAGAAGTCGTCTCTGTCCTTAACCCTTGTGTGGTGTTCAGATTTTTGTTATTCAGCCAGTGTTTGTGGGAATGGTGGACCTGCTGCATTTGTGGGTTTTTAATTCAATATAATCAAACAATTTAATGTGAAAATACTCCACAGATGTTTACTTCATTCCAATTACAAGCTACATAAAAAGCATATGTTTAATATTTGCCTTTTGCCTTTGCTAGATCACATTTATGAGCTAAAGTGCTACTTGTTTTTAGTTCATTTTTTTTTTAAATAAAATTTAATATCATCAAGATATGAGAGGAAAAAAAATCATTTAAAAAAATATTAGTCAGCATTTTGTTTAATAAAATAATTAAAATGAGTCCCACAGACCCAAACATCAACAACAAGGGTTAAATAATTTTTAGGCGTTGTCTGAAGTCCACATTGATCCTCACATCACAGCTTTGTCTTGTCCATTGCATCCGTTTTTTTCACAAATGCATCAAGTGTTTCACTAGAAGGCCCATCTGAGGCTCTTTAATCTGCACAGCTGAAGAAAGATGTGCATTTTAAAGCAGAATTAAATCTGACATTGTTTGCTGAATAGATCACAATGGACGCAGTGCAAATCTCTGTGGAATTTAAAGGGGTTATATTTCGCTAAAACACACTTTTATTAGTCTTTGGTTCATTTATTTGTGTACTTGGACTCTAATACTTGAAAAAAGTTTGAATTTGAACCCTCTAGGTGCTGCAAAACTATCTTTATATTCATTTTGGCAAAAACTGAGTGGATTTCTACAATTCGTTTTAATTCCTGCTTAACCCCCTGTAAAGCCTGAACCATTAAATCATTGACAGAAAATTCCAATTCTCTGAAACCAGAGCCTTTATTAGTCCTTCTGAACAACCAAAACATTTTTTTTTCCAAATATCAGTTTCCATGTATGAGTTTCAATTTTGTATCATATTTGATACATCGGGTCTCAATGCTCAAATATTATTTTAGAACAAACAAAAACATAATATAATGCAAACATGTCTAACAAATTGGTAATTCCTTTTCAAAATTGGCAAAGATCTACCTCTTTCCTCATTAATGACAGTCTTGTAGTGCCACTGGAAAGGCCTCTGGGGAATGAATTCCCCCCCCCCCCCGGTGGATTATATGTGTATTGCATGTATCTAATTGTATACATCAGGTTTTTCAAGAGAAAACATATCACACTGATCATGTAGAGGGCTTCACAACTCATGTATCAAATATGATACGTTTTGGCGATATAGGGTTAATTACCTCCGCCAAGGAGGTTGTGTTTTTGCCAGGGTTTGTTTGTTTGTTTGTTTGTCTGTCCGTTAGTGTGCAACATAACTCAAAAAGTTATGGACAGATTTGGATGAAATTTTCAGGGTTTGTTGGAAGTGGGATAAGGAAGAAATTATTAAATTTTGGTGGTGATCGGGGGTGGGGGGGGCCCACGGGGGGGGGGGGGGGGGGCACTGATCAGCTCTGCGATCAGTTCTGCTCTGATCAGAGGTCTGCGCTCTCCGAGTGCTTCTAGTTTGTTATGTTTTATAACTAGCTATGTCACGACATTTGCGCATATAAGGTCAAGACTTCTGACGAACATTTCTCTGAGAACATAATTGTTTGTCAGCTGGAGTGGTTGTGGTAAAAACTGAAAATATGTCCAAAATTCGAGCCAATTACCAAAAATGTTCAGTTGTTGGTTGTATTAACGAATACAAGTGGCTGAACGGGACAGAAAGCACGGTCAACAACCTGGAAGGGGTGAGCCGTGAAGTGACTCATTTGCATTTAAAGGGCCAGCGCTCGAAACGACCTTTCTGGTGTCATTACTCAGAAATAGGGTTAAAGATGGACCTGTGGAGTTGAATTAATGAAGAATTCAGACCTAAGCATAGAATTTACAGTTTATATAGACCACAGGGAAATATTTTAAAATGCATAATTCCATTTAAAAAAAGCAAAATATCACTTCTTTATAGTAAAAGGGCACTACAAGAGCATCTTCTCTATTTAAAGACCTAAATGTGATGGAATTAAGGGTCAAAACTAAAGTCACCCTCACTTTCCCAGGTACAGTTGTTTGTTGCATTTCATCACAATTAGTATAATTTAGTTTTGTTACATTGCGAGGTATGTTTCAGGTCCTTTACGTGAACAATAATATAAAGGGCATTTAATTCATATAAAACAGATTAATGATGGATGATCTTTTTGCCTCAACCACAAACAATCTGAGCTTCAGATGCACTGGGATGTTACAAAAAGAAAATTTAAGCATTCACTACACATGTGTAATAGTGTTTTAGGTTTGCACATCAATGTCTTCATACTAGATATGAAATAAAATAAGGGAATTTGGGTTCGGCATAATTGCACTGAAAAACTTGTGATAGTTATGCACATATATCAATCATAGGGATTCATTTGGCTGAATTCTAAAAGCCAGAAGTGAAAAATGAAGAGTCATTTGGGAGCTGAAAGAGCCGGCTCTTACTGCTGAGCTGAGCCAAATGATCTGGCTCACTAAAGAGAATTCCCAGAACACTGTATTGTGCTGTCTGTTTAATTATGTCCAAACGTAGATACATCTCCAGTCACGCAGCCAAATGGATGCCTGGGTGTAAGGATGGATGGATGGATGGATGGATGGATGGATGGATGGATGGATGGATGGAAGGATGGATGGATGGATGGATGGATGGATGAGTTATTATTTCTTCCCAGTATAAAGGTGATAGAGTGAAAGTTGAAGAAAAAGGGTGCTTATTTGTAGTTTAAGATGATTTGCAAAAGACACTAACCTTGAGGAAACATCCATAAAAAGATGCAACAAAACATATGGAGATAAAAACACATCTGCACCACCTGTAGGCAAAACCCTTGATTGTGCGATTTAATGCTTATTACCCCCCCCCCCCCCCCCCGAAGGAGAGGCAAGGGGTATTGTTTTTGATTCGGTTTCTAGTAGCAAAACTATTGGTTGAATTCATACTGTCGTGGAAATTTACCGTTAAACTGTTAACTCACACAAAGAAAAAGGGAGAAAGTTAGAGTTAAAATAATAAATGCATTTATTGAGAAATCAATCACAGACAAAGCTATGTAAATGAAGTCTGATTAAACAAGAGAAAACTAAAGATTATATAGAACCAAATCCAACCCCCTCAAACTATGATGTCATTCCTTACGTACATCGTACCACCCCATACTACTCCTTCTCTGCTCCGTGAAGAGGTCATGAGGACCTCTTCACTCTAACCTTGCTTGAATACAGGCGCCATCCTCTATCTACACATTCAGACATTTAGGTGTTTGGGTTTCAACTCAAGGTAAGAACTTCGTCCCCAAGTCGGGGTTGCTACAGAGTGGTAAACATCACACATAACAATGACTCAGCATGCACTTAACAGTATAACATATTAAAAGAGTATAAAATATAAAAAGTAAATTTTTCCACCACAATACTAAATTAGGTTTATAAATTACCAGTAACCGAGAGCAGAGGTCAAAATTCAATTTTTTTTAAATACATTTTAAAAATCTTCTTTTTTTTTATTTACTTATAATGGGCAAAATTTCAAATGTCTATAAAAACATCAATTTTGTTTCAATTTACTTACAACTTGGTACATATGTAGAGTTAACTGATATGTTGACATCAGCACATGTATAGACATGATGACATCAGCTAGATCAATGTCAAAATAAGCTACAATACGTGCGAGAAATCTGATCATTTTATTTGGAAAATTTCACATACACAAAAGTAAATATGCCAAAACACGCCCAAATTTTAAAGTCTTTATAAGTGAATTTGAAAAATATATTAAATCACTGGAATTTATCTTTAACAAAACAAGCACAAACACTGACAATTTATAAAGAATTCTTTAAAATGGAATGAATTTACTCTCTGCTGCATTTTTTTCTTAGATCTTTATATTTTAAATGTTTATTACCTCCGCCAAGGAGGTTATGTTTTTGCCGGCGTTGGTTTGTCTGTTTGTCTGTCTGTCCGTGTGCAAGATAACTCAATGTTGCAAGGGGCGGGGTTTGTTTTGCCTGGCGCCACTTGTTTTAAGGTTGTATTTTAGCTTTGACAACTTCAAGCTTAAATAAAGAAATTATTTATCAAACAGGATAAAACAGTGTAAAAGACAGTTATTTATGATTTTAATCTTGTAGTAACTCATGGGTATACGTATGAGAATATGAGAAAATATGTACGTTCCAGAAATTGACAGACAGAACAAAGACTCATTAAATGCATCAGAGACACATACACATACAGTAACTGAGTTAAAGTAAAGAAAACAACAAAACACTGAAACTTTTTGAGTGTTTTAAGAATCCTAATGACAATGAAAAATGTAATGTGTATATACTGTCATTAAAAAGTTTTATTATTATATCCATACTTCCATACCTTCTTTTAAACATGGACTGACATTTTGTTTTATTCAAGTTTGTGCTTTTCATTTCCGTGTTTTCTAGATGACTACACCTGCAGTTCTTGGATGTTTGCGTCATCTTTTGTAAAAAACACATTGGCGTTAACAGCTCATCCTCCAAACATCTGTGGTTACTGTGCAAAGAGCATAAAGACGTGCACATCCATACATCAGTGTTTTGAGACGAGGCTTTGATGCAGCCATCATTTCTCTGATTCCGAACAGATCCGCGCTGTCGTACTGTGGTGATTTGTTGTGTGTTGTATTCCATGTTAATGACGCTCCCTCCCCTTCTTTCCTCGTGTCTCGACTTGCAGACGGACGCCGCGCTGATGTACGATGCCGTGCACGTGGTGGCCGTGGCTGTGCAGCAGTCTCAGCAGATCACTGTCAGCTCATTACAGTGCAACCGACACAAGCCCTGGCGCTTCGGGAACCGCTTCATGGCCCTCATCAAAGAGGTAGATGCCTCTCTACCTGCTCCTGATCCTGTCACCCCTCTCAACATACACAGCACCTTCACACGGAAAACACATGCTCTCAGGAAAGCAGATGGAGACGGAATGTAAATAAGGCTGTGGCAAGCAAGAAGAAGGGGGATATGAATAAATAGAAATGATTTATCTGTGTATTTATTTATATGGAAATCACTTTTCCACTGTGTATACATACATACTCCCCCGAGGAAGGCGGCCATCTTGAGCTCGCGCTTTGAATTTCAGCAATGATCATCCATGCAGAAACAAAAAACAGTACATTATCTAAAATTTTGGTAATTGCCTCACAGTTTACTGCATTTATGAAGCTGGGACAGCTAATCCTAAGCTTTCTGTCTGTGAAAAAGCCACGGATTAGGCAACCTATATTTAGGGCTCGCTAACCCTCTGTTCCTCTTCAGTTTGCAGAGATCATGAGATGACTGACTAAGAAATAGACAGTATGGTGTATAGCGAGGCTTCTTATGCTGCACAAATGTGGATATGTTTATTTAAAGAGCGCAGTTCTTCACCATCTAATCTCCTCTTTTCTTCCATGACTCTCCTCTCAGTCCTTTTTCCTCTCCATCTGCTGCTTGTTTTGTCCGCTGACTCTTCCAGGAGGGTGCCAGCGTATAACACAACACTGTTTAGGTCAATGGTTGTATTGCAGAGTATGGCTGTGTCTGCACTAATCCAATGTGATTCCCAGAAAAAGCTAACATGACATTTTTTTTTTTTTTTTTTTTACATCTTTCCTCCCACAGCATCTTTATTGAGCAGCGAGATTCCTTACATTTCTATAAGATGTGGAGTTTGTTCTTTGCAGTGCATATTTAGTTAAGGTACTAGTGGACCATAAAAATCACATCTAATACACAGAGTCAGCCAAAATAATGTATACACGCATCAGGAAAAGAAGAACTTGCATAAATATTTCAATACCAAATTTATTCAGACATCACGAGATTAATAAAAGTTACCTTTGGCCTCTGCAATTACAAGAGGTGCTCAAAGTGGTGGCCATTGGCTTTGAGACATTTATGTGTACGGCAAACTTCACGAATCCGTGAAATTGTCAGACATGTAGGAGGTTTGAACCAAACTAACGCCTCCATTGTCTTTGGACTTCAATAACATTCTCAAATTTGAAGTACCACTTTAAAATGATCTTATGTTCCTTAATCGACAACCGTACCGCCACCATGTTGTAGACGTCACGTGTTGATGCTACATTCATGAGGGTAATGCCATCTGTTGGGAAAACATCATACAACAGTACACAGTGTTAGCATAATTTGATCAAACTTCAAAAAAGGTATCTTTATGTATAGATGTACTTATACAAATTAAATATTTATGCATGTTTTTCTTTTCCTGATGTGTGTTTACATTATTTTGACTGACTGTATTTTTGCCTCTCAGTTATTTTAGAAAGTGGAAATTGCATATATTCTACATTCATTACATGTATATATTAAAATATGACATTATTTAATTTCAGTTTGAGGAAGTCACTATTCATAAGGTTTAACCCTTTCATGCATACTGGTCACTCCAGTGGGCAGCTATTCTACAGCTGTTCTCTTGTATATTCATGTATTTTGTTGTTCTTTTCATTGTTTTTTCTTTTTTACACATATCTTTATTAAAGTTTTAAGACACTACATATCTTTTATGACATGAATTGGTAACATTATGTAGATCTCTCCTGGGCATAAACCCCCAGAATCACAAGCTCTCCCTATAGTTTTCACACAATTTATCAGTAAATACATGTTTCTGTGCGTCAAAAATTAAACATGTGGTGTCCAGCTGAGTGGACATTTTTGCAACTTCATGAAAAATAGGTTCATAAGAATTTTTTTTCATTATTATTTTTTTTATGTATTTTTTAATTTTTTTTTTAAATTATTCCATTTTTATTTTTTTATTTTTTTTATTTTTCAGAAGAAAATTTTCAATCGCATTGTTTTTTTCATGCCTAAAGAGGAATAAAAACACTCAGGAAAAAAATTTGATAAAGGTTCTCATAATTCGTGCATGAAAGCGTTAAATACCTTGACTCTCTCAGTCTGATTGCATACATATTGACATAAAGGGAACACTGCTGTCTTGATAATTGCCCTGAAGACACTGACTTTGACATCCTCAACAAAGATGGTTAGCCACAGAAGATCATTGCTAAAAGGACTTAAAGGTGCCCTGCCACATGGATTTCATTACTTTTCTGGTCATGTCTTAAGTTCTACCATGGACAAAATGCCTTGCTTACCAAGTTTCAAGCCATTCTAATGTGGTCTAGAAAGCCTGCTGGACTCAGCTCAATTTGCGCCAGTTGTCATGAATATCCATCATGCTAATCTGCTTGACTCTGATTGGCTAACAGCTAGCCAATGAGAGCCTGGCTTTTCAGCATCCTTTACCCTGTGCAACAAATAGAGCAACTGGTGGAAACCGAAAGTGAAACGTTACATTCTTTGAACGTCCGACTCCTGGCTTCTATGCCTCTCTTGTACGTCGGACCTTACATGGAATTTTCACAACTTCTAACCTGTATCCACTGGGCCCGCTCCACTGCTCTATGGGCCCCCACAGGAATGCTGGGAATTTGTCATTTTTACCCCCCCCCCCCCCCCTTTACGGTGCCCCAGCTTGCTGTATATGAAAACTGTCACTGAATTTGACAAATTCTATGGGTGTGGTCTCACCCGGACGAGTCTATGAATAGTAATGGGCTCAGGCAAGGGTGCTGCTACTAGCATAATTGTTGTGGACCCTACAGAAATTGTCAGAACGAGGAGGGGGGTGTATGTACGTGGGGGTGTGGTCCATAAACGTCACTTATGATGCCGTCAAAACGAAAACAACACTCAATATGCTTTCAACGTTCGCCTCCCAACCTCTACACCTCTCTTATACAGCGGATCTTACATGACATTTTCACAACTTCTAACTCTACTGGGCCCCCCAAAATACTGGGCCCCATGAATTTGTCATGTTTACCCCCAGAGCTCAGGCATTAATACGTCACACTGACCGGATTTTCTAATTGACCTGATTTCTCCACTTATTTCTTTTCAGTGGGAATAGTAGACAGAGGAGATAATAATAATAATAATAATAATAATAATAATAATAATAATGGATTGGATTTATATAGCGCTTTTCTAGACACCCAAAGCGCTTTACATTATTGATCCATTATTCATTCGCTCTCACAGTCACACTCTGGTGGTAAACTACATTTGTAGCCACAGCTGCCCTGGGGCAGACTGACAGAAGCGCGGCTGCCAATTTGCACCTACAGCCCCTCCGACCACCACCAAACATTTATACACCAGTGTGGGTGGCACTGGAGGCAGGGAGGGTGAAGTGTCTTGCCCAAGGACACAACGGACTGACTAGGACAGAGCAGGATTCGAACGGAAAGCTGATGTTCATGGAAAGGCAAAAAGTGTACAAATAACAGGGATGATTACAGCTTTGAGAGGATTGTCAAGAAAAGCTGACTTAATAACTTCACGGGCTTCACAAGAGTGGGCTGAGGTTAGAGTTAATGCATCCAGAGCCATCATGCACAGATGATTCCTAGATAATTGCATTCAGTATCAAGCCACTCCTGAACCAGAGACGTCAAAGGAATCTCACCTGGGTTATGGAAATAATGCTATTTTAGCAGAAACAGAATCATAAGATTTATAGAATATAGCAAGACATGTTTTTGTTGTTTATGGATCTACATCTAATTAATGTGCATTTTTTTTAGCAGTTATATTTTTACTACCCCAAAATGTCCATCACCTTTTCAAATACACAGAACAATACTAATATTAATCGGTTATTTTCAGTGTACAGTCGTAACTCAACCCCTCTTCTGGACGTCAGATATACAGCTGGGTTTGTGTATTTTCAGTACGAAGATAAAGCCAAACCTGTCTGTGTTCAGGTTTTCAGCAGTTGAAGCCGGATGTGTGTATTGAACAGCTGGCGGTGGGTAATTTTCTCTGGGGCAGAAGAACAACAAAAAGTGACCACAGAGACTCAGTGTGGAACCTGTTGGACTGAAGTCAACCTTCTGAAATCAATGTCACACTGTGTTTGTCACAAAGTACTTTCTGTGTCCAAAACCTGCAGGAAAAAAAAAAAAAAAAAAAGAAAAATGTTGATGTTGAAAATGATTAAAAACAAATAGGCTACTGTATCTGTAAAACCCAGATATTTGCTCTTCACAGCAATGTTGGAGCATCTTTTGTTTATGTCATGCATTCTGCCCAGGGAGAGTTGATTCTATTTGAAACATCAATAAGTGTAGTCTAGGGGCCTCTTTCAATCGATGTCAACAACAACACAAAAAGGTTTCGTTTTTTTTTCTCCAGAATACTGTAGTAATAATTCCAATAGATGTGACTTGATCAGTTCAGAATATTTAGCAAACATTTTTGATTTATGTAGAAAAACCAATAGCAGCTCCAAGAGGCTGCAGTTATCACCTCGAATTATGACAGAAGGATCAATCACTGTACTCGCTGTTACATGCCCAAACTTGGCCTACACATGTAATATTGATGTGGAAACCAAACGTGTTGGCTTACCCATGTGAAACAGTTCCCACAACCATGCAGTTTTGAATGCAGCACAGGCAGAGTCATCTCCATTCAGTAGGTGTAAACAAGAGTCTGGTGGTCAGCAACAAAGCCACAGATCGTCAAACAAGCATAAGCTCATCTTGCATTTTTTTTTTGCAGATCTTTGTATTTGAAATCTTGAGAGATACCTTGAAATCTGATCAGCTGTCACACAGTTTCATGATGTTTAGTCTTAAGGGTGCCTTAAAACCTGCCAGTACTCTGCATTTCCTTGCACAAGGGTTTTACAATGGGTTCTGCATCATAATTTACTATATTCCTTCAAATGAACAGTAGCAGTGTCCAGGAGGGTTTAGCTGATACTTATATTATACACCGATCAACTGTTGTGACCACTGAAAGGGAAAGTGGTATTAATTTTAATAATTTCATTCCATTGGGACCTGTCAGTGGATAGGATGTATTAGGTAGCAAGTGAACATTTAGCCCACAAAACTGATATGTTAGAACACAGGTGTCCAACATGCGGCCCGGGGACCAAATCCGGCCCGCCAAAGGGTCCAATCCGGCCCACGGGATGAATTTGTGAAATGCAAAAATTACAATGGTGTCAAAATCATTTTAATTCAGGTTCCACATACAGACACATACAGTCCAATTAGAATTCAAGTGGGTCAGAACCAGTAAAATTCTAAAATAATAACCTATAAATAATGACAACCCCAAAATTTCTCTTAATTTTTTTGGCATAAAAAAGTTAAATTACATGAAAATGTTTACAATACCAAACTAGACTTTTACAAAAAATGTGAATAACCTGAACAAATATGAACAAACGTAAATGTCTTAAGAAAAGTAAATGCAGTTTTACCAATATTCTGCCTGTTACTAAATGTTTCGTGTGATTATAATGCACATGTGTAAATGACAAACTGATAAACCGAGGCAGAATATTGTTAAAATTGCACTTGTTTTTCTTAAGGCAATTCAAGTTGTTCATGTTATTCAGATTTTTAAGGAAACTTTGTAGATGTAAACCTGATCATAATATAATTTTACTTTTTTCACAGATATCAACTTACTGGTCTGGCCCACTTGTAATCAAATTGGGTTGAATGTGACCCCTGAAAGAAAATGAGTTTGACACCCCTGTGTTAGAAGCAGCAAAATGGCAAAGTGTAGGGATCTGAGCAACTTTGACCAGGGAGAAACTGTGATGGTCAAATCACTGAGTCAGAACATCTCCAGATGTTGTTTCTCATTCCCAATGTACACTACCAGTCAAAAGTTTGGACTTACCTGGTTTGTCTTTATTTTCATGACTATTTACATTGTAGATTCTCACTGAAGGCATCAAAACTATGAATGAGCACATATAGAACTAGAAGCACTCGGAGAGCGCAGACCTCCGCCAAGGCAGATCAGTGCCCCAGATTTGGATGAAAATTTCAGGAAATGTTGATACTGGCACAAGGAACAAATGACTAAAATTTGGTGGTGATCGGGGGTGGGGGTGGGGCACTGATCTGTCTTGGGGAGGTCTACACTCTATGAGTGCTTTTCTAGAAAAGACGGCGTAGACCTCCACCAAGGCAGATCAGTGCCCCACCCCCCACCCCCACCCCGATCACCACCAAAATTTAATCATTTGTTCCTTGTGCCAGTATCAACATTTCCTGAAAATTTTATCCAAATCCATCCATAACTTTTTGAATTACCTTCCACACAAACAGACAAACCAACGCTGACAAAACATAACCTCCTTGGCGGAGGTAATTATGTCATTTTAAAAAGTGTGACATAACTCATGTTTTATATTTTAGATTCTTCAAAGTAGACACGTTTTGCTTTTATTACTGCTTTGCACTTTCTTGGCATTCTCTCGATGAGCCTCTTGAGGTAGTCACCTGAAATGTTTTCCAAAAGTCTTGAAGGAGTTTCCAGTGATGCTGAGCACTTATTGGTCATCTGCGGTCCATCTCATGTCATTTAAATGAGAAAGTCAGTCCAAACTTTTGACTGGTGGTGTAAAGTGGTTAGGACCTACCAAAGTCTAATGGACAACCACCAGATCTCAACCATTCGAGCTTCTATTGGAGCAGAACATTCTTACCACCTGTCTAATATGGTGTAGGTTCCCCTTCTTCCACTAAAAACACCTCTGACTTAAGACCTGGACTCCACCAGACCTCTGAAGGTGTGCTGTGGTGTCAGGACCAAGACATTAGCAGCAGATCCCTGAAGTCCTGGAAGTGGAGGTTGACCTCCATGGATGGGATTTTTTTTATCCAGTACCTCCACAGATGCTCAGTGGTCCTGATACTGGGATGTCCTTCCTTAGTCCATTTTTGCACACCAGGACCACCCAACAAGACCTGCAGTTGTGGGGATACTCTTACTCAGTCATCACCATTACAATATGACCCATGGCAAACTCACTCAATTCCTTATGTTGCTCATTTTCCAGATTCTATCTTCAAGGACTAAATGTTCACTTACACAATTACACTTTATTTATTTAGTTATTTATCCTATTTCTTTGCTCTATTTATTATTATTGTGACTTCTAATTTTTAAATTTTATGATCTCATCCTGTTTTTTTATCCCAGAGACTGTTTTTATCTTCTTGAGGTTTTTATTGTGTTTTATTGCATCTTGTTTTTATTTATTTTGTCTTATTTATTTATTTTAATTTTTTTACTTATCCATGCTGCTATACTGATGAATGGTGGAACACTGAGCACTTTTTGTCTTAAATACCTGCCTAACAGGTTCAATGTATGTTTTGTGGTAATCTCATCCAATCCAACTTTATTTGTAAAGCACTTTAAAATAACTGCAGTGGACCAAAGTGCTGTACAGAAGAATAATTAAAACCAAAATAGAAGTATAAAATACAGAATAGATTTAAAGACATAGAAACTGTACAAAAAAGAAAAACAGTGCTACACAGAAGAATAAATAAAACCTGAATAAAAAGAATAAAATACAAGAATAGATTAAAAAGCCATACAATTAAAAACAACTATATAAATAAATAAATAAATAGAATAGATAAATAAGAACAATAAACCACTACCAAAAACAAAAAAAAAGCCAAATGCAATTCACTCTGTCTGCAAAACAAATCTACCCTATCTATAAAGTAACCTTGAACCTTACTGCCTGATGTTTCCAACCCAATGAAAGGTGCCATTCTAATAAAATAATCAATATTATAACCATTTCTCCTGTTAGTGGTCAGAATGTTATGGTTGATCAGTGTTATGTGTAAGCCAGTTAAGCACAATACAAGATTATACTACTTTATTAATATTCAGCATTAAATGATGCATCCTTTGTCGCTCTGGATTATTCATCTAAAGTGCTACTGTCTGATTTCAGTCACTGTGGGAGTATGTGTGTTAATGTGTCAGCCAAGCTGTAGTTTGTAGTAATATACAAATGCTTTGTCATCCTTTCATCCTGTCCGGCTGTTGCTACATATGGTTTGTCTGCAAGTGTTTTACAATGAAAGCCTCAGCCATTGAAACACAAGTGAATTATACAATTTGAAACAGATACAGGAAGTTTTGAGTTAGTGTTAACATTGTTGAACTGTAACAGTAACTGGGTGAATTGGATCTGATTAAAGTGAGGCATACTTGTCAAAGGGAGGGAATTAGGAATAACAAGCTGGCGCAGATATAAATAAAGGCCTGTTTACTTCTGCACACCCTAGTTTATTTGAGGAAATATGGTACATTTATGGGCTTTACTTCTAGAGTTGCATTTCAGTTTTAGTGCTTATAAGCATTTTTTTCCCCCCCTTAGCTCTGATATTGTATTTCCGATTGACAGTGTGTCTTCTGTTCCCAGGCCTGGTTTGACTATTCAAGCTCAAAATATAGAACAGCAAATCCGGCCCACCAAAGGGTCCAGTCCAGCCCTTGGGATGAATTTGTGAAATGCAAAAATTACACTAAGAAATTAACAATCCTTTCATTTCAGGTTCCACATTCAGACCGATTCAATCTAAAGTGGGCAGGGCCAGTAACATGCTATCGTAATAACATAGAAATAATGACAACTCCAATTTTTTCTCTTTGTAAATGTAAATATTTTCATGTATTTACACTAAAATGAAGTATAATTTTGCAAAAAATTTGAATAACCCGAACAAATATGAATAACCTGAAATATCTTAAGAGAAGTAAGTACAATTTTAACAATATTCTGCCTGTTTCTAAATGTTTTGTGTATTTGTAAGTTTTAATGTACTTATGTAAATGATAAACTGAGGCAGAATATTGTTAAAATTACACTTATTTTTTCAGTTTGTTCATGTTATTCACATCTTTTGAAAGGATAGTTTGTAGATGTAAACCCTTTCATTATGTAAATTAAATTTTTTTTGCTCTTAAACATAGAGAAAAGTTTGGAGTTGACATTATTTATATATTATTATGTTATTATTTTACTGGTTCGGCCCACTTCAGATCAAATTTAACTGAATTTGGCCCCTGAATTAAAATGAGTTTGACACCCCTGTTTTATAATATGAGTTTATGGTATAGACCTAATTTTCATGAATTTTCATTTCACTTATTTTTGACTTAATACAAGATTTTGACTTTAAAAAAAAAAAAAAAAAAAAATCTGAAATCACTTGATCGGACCCATTTAATATAGTAAAGAAGTACAGTATAGAACAGTGTTCTGTAGTAAAAAAAAAAAAAAAAAAAGGTGGTTGTAATATTTTGTAACACATAATTGGATGATAAAGCTTCAATGCTTTTTCTTATGTGACTGAATAAGAATCCTATAATTATCTGTAATTATAATGATACTCAAGCAGTCTGCAAGGACTCAGATCTGTGGATTCTGTTTTCAGGCTGTAGAAAATCCATCCTGCAACACAGACATAATCTAATCACAGGTGTTCAGGCAGGAAAAATTATTTTTTGTTTTGTTTTGATTTTTTAGTATATTTGGTAATGACAGTGTACTTTGATGAACCTCTGTACTGAAACAACAGCATGTCAATATGCCAAATTAAGGCTAAAATACGAATCTGTATCCATATTTAACAAAAACAATCTCAAATAAAACATACAAATAGAACAATAAAAGTATGTTACATTAAAAGGTAAAAAGTTTAAAATGATCCCAAGATTGGTTTTCTTTCAGCCACTGCTTGAGTTTCAGATATTATTTTGATTTGGACCAAGAGGAGAGACCTGTGCATTTTCACATTCTCACATTTTCACCAAACCTGACAGACAACAAATACTATAACTGTTGATAAAACACCCATAAATGAGTAAAAGGGAGCAACGATTAATTATACTGTATTTCCACACCTTGTAAAATGGAACCACCCATGTTATTTGACAGTTAGATGAAAGAATCCCACATTTTAGATGTAAAAAAAAAAAAAAAAAGTTTGGAAATCAAATAAAAGGAGGGCAAATCAGTTTGGGTCATGGAGGTTTTGAAAATTAAAAGCTTTATCTTCTGTGAAACACGGATGTATATAATGTTCTCTGCACTCCATCTCTGTGTGTATAATTTAATATAAAACTTTAGATTCTTATTTTAACTCGTAACATGATGGCGGCTGACCAGATTCTTTAGATGTCGTCCCCCGGGGTCCAGGGTTATCCGTGGTAGATGGGGTTATCTCTAGTAATTGAAAATCATCCCCTCTGGATTATGAGATAACGCACCATCATATCCCTGTATCAGTGAACAGCACTAGTATCAATGGGCAGCTATTCAGGCACTGAATCAGAAGTATGACAAATTCTTCTAACACAGTCGAGCGTAGAGAGTGAGTAACTTCCAGATCTGTGACTCCCACTCGTTTAACTAAAGATAGGCCCTAAAGTCCCGGCTTCCAGTTGGAGCAGCACCGTGATGATTTGCTGTTCTGGAGAAAAAAAAAATCCCTCCTGCTCTGAGCCACTTTCATGCTACATTGTATCCCATCACACCCCTAAATATCTGTAAAGATTGGGTAATTGCCTTCCCACTGTTACAAATGCAGCCTCAGAGTCTGTGAAGGCACCTTGATGCCACTGAAGGCAGTACAAACAAAAACTGCGAGAAAGCGGGAGCTCATGCTTTGACTGGTTTGCCTCAAACACTGACATCAAAAACAGATTTAAAAGTGGGGATGTAGACAGGATGCCAATGCTAGAAACCATTCCTTTCATGTCCTTAATGTGTCTTTTCCTGTGTCTCTCTCTTTCTCTTTTTAGGCCCACTGGGATGGCCTGACGGGGAGAATCACTTTCAACCGGACCAATGGCCTCAGGACAGACTTTGACCTTGATGTCATCAGTCTGAAGGAGGACGGCCTAGAGAAGGTCGGGTTTTATTTTTTATTTGGTTTGCTCTGCGCTTAACAGCCGGCATTCTAGGAAAATGCAGTGATGACACATACACTCACAGTCAATGAAAACTTTGAGACCATATTTTTCGACATACAGGGTGGGGAAGCAAAATTTACAATATTTTGAGGCAGGGATTGAAAGACAGTGTATGACCAATTAGTTTATTGAAAGTCATGAGAATTTATTTGCCACAAGAAAATTGACATAATAGAAAATGTTTTTATTCTATGTGTCCTCCTTCTTTCTCAATAACTGCCTTCACACGCTTCCTGAAACTTGCGCAAGTGTTCCTCAAATATTCGGGTGACAACTTCTCCCATTCTTCTTTAATAGTATCTTTAAGAAAGTCGACATTGCTGTGTGATGTTCTATTGGTAGCATGTTCTAAAACGCCCCAAATAGCAGAATCCAGAGGGTTTAGATCTGGGCTAGAAGGCGGCCATAAACATGATCCCCAAAAATTGCTAAAGTTGGATTTGTTGCTGTTGTCAACAAGTGTTTTGGTGTTCTTGTGTAAGATTTTAACTTCAAATCATATTTTACTGCATTTCTAACAGTCTTGTTGTCTACCTCAAGTTCAATTGCCATTTTTCTCATGGATTTGATTGGATCCTTTAGGATTTTGGATTTGAGAGCTTTAATAAAAGCTTTGGGACATTTTTTGTTGCTTCCTCCACTTCCAGACTTTCTCGTAATAGTTTTGCTCATAGTCATTCTCTTCTTTCCATTATAAACAGTCTTTATGGACACTCCAAGTATTTTTGAAATCTCCTTTGGTGTGACGAGTGCATTCAGCAAATCACACACTCTTTGACGTTTGCTTTCCTGATTACTCATATGGGCAAAAGTTTCTGAAAAGGTATGGATAATAGTGTTAGGTATGATTATGACATCAATATATGTTTGGTTTCAAAACAATTGACATAGTGCCTGCTGAGAAAAAACAACTAAATGTTCATTGTAAATTTTGCTTCCCCCACCATGTAATTTTTTTTTTGAAACCTTAAACTGGAATTTTTTCATATGAATCATTTGTTTAGGATATTGGCATACAGAAACAAAAATCTAAAGTTTCAAGAATAATTTCAAAACCAAAAACTTAACAAAAGAAAATGGCACCTGTCAAACACAAAGTCACAACAGTAGCGGTCCTGGTCAGAAGTTGTCACTCTCTCTCACCCTGGATGCAGTCTATCGTCAGCAGAGCCTGTGGTGTTGTTGCGTTCACCCAGGTTTCTGATTGTGGGTTGGGAACAGCCCATACAGGGTGGGGAAGCAAAATTTACAATGAACATTTAGTTGTTTTTTCTCAGCAGGCACTACGTCAATTGTTTTGACGGAAGCGTGTGAAGGCAGTTATTGAGAAAGAAGGAGGACACATAGAATAAAAACATTTTCTATTATGTCAATTTTCTTGTGGCAAATAAATTCTCATGACTTTCAATAAACTAATTGGTCATACACTGTCTTTCAATCCCTGCCTCAAAATATTGTAAATTTTGCTTCCCCACCCTGTACATACACCTGGCTATATCACTGCAGCTCAAACCGGCCTCCACCATACCCAGCGCCCGGAGACGTTGTTCACGTGATAGACGTGGCATGATGCCGTTCACTGGACAAACAATGGTGGCCTTTTTTAGGCCTTTATATAGGCCTTCAAAACCAATCCTCAAATTGTGCAGATACCCACTGAGTATTGCTCAATGTGTATTTGGTCCACTTTTGCAAAGAGACCAACCCATGTGCAATGAACCGTGACAACATGACAACTCATCATTATCTCAACTACCCGAGCACTAAGTCATCAATAAATCCACAAAGAATAATTACAACCCTCCTACAAGTAGAAATATGCATACATTTCTACCTCAAAGTTTCTATTGACTGTCAGTATAGAAATGTAGGCATTGAATGGACTACTTGATCACTAAAACTCAAAGGCCCAATCCTCATTTTCACCCCTACCCCTTGGCCCTTGCACGTGGCACTACCCCTTGAAACTTAGTTGCAAGAAGTAGGGGTTGAAATATTCCCCTATAAAATGGGACAACCCTTTGAGACCTGTTACGTCATCAGCAGTTGTCGATGCCGCTATAAATAGATGCTACAACTTTGTTTGCGAAAGAATTTACCATGCCGTCAGCAGCTGTAACCATCTCTATTGCATGGGCTTTGGGCTAATGTGAACAGCCTACATGAATAGACACACATCCACGACTAGCGCATTTTTCGCTACATTTGTCACAAATAAGCAGTCTGTAATACACTGAAACGGCATTACACGGACGATCAAATGACTAAGTTATTTACGAAGAAAATATTTCGGCTAAAATTTCCTTAGAGGTCTTATTTCTGTCTTTGTGCATAAGAAATCAAAATAAGTGAATCCCCAAAGGAACTTTGTGTTGGTAAATGCAAGTTATACAAATTGACAGGATTTCAGTTCTGTTGCAACATGTTGATGGTCATATGAACAATGTTTTCAGCTCAAAAAAGTCCAGTTTCATCACAATTAATGCTATATTTTCATGTCACAAATGGCCAAGTTATATTTTAACTGAATTTACCTGAAAAACAAATATTCTATTCTTTTAGATTCCCAATTTTTTCTTACAAGATTATGTTCTACATATCACATGTTTGATTTTTACAGGTTCAATATGGAGTATGGTGCTGATCCATCCTGCTTATGTTACGCCAATACATACATTAAGAATGTCACACGTCACTTTTGAAATCAACAGTTTTCTAATAATAAGCATTTTTATAAAGAAATAACAATTCTATATTGTTATTTACTCTTTAGTATGATGATAAACTAGGGCTGTGCAATTAATCAAAATTCAATTATGATTTCGATTATTACACGCAACGATTACAAAAATTATGTAATCGAGAAAAAACGATTATTAATTTTGAGTTGTTTTAATTCACGCGCACGCAAGCTACCATGAGCTGCTCTGCCCCGCCCCCCTCTAAGCTACTGCTGCCAGCTAGCCGGCAGGTCCACCCCAAGAGGAAAGTTGTACCTAGCGGTCTGGAAAAACGGCAGGAGAATCACAGCAGAAGTGCTTGGTAAACAAAAAAGGCAAGTCAAATTCAGTTGTATGGAATCACTTTGGGTTTGATGAAGAAGACGAAGAGCAAAAACACATCACATGCAAAAAGTGTTTCGTAGTTGTGTCCGCACCGACCGCTAACACAACAAACCTTTGTAACCGTCTAAAGTTTAACCACCGCCACCTTTATCATAAACTTATGAAAAACTAAAACACACAAAAACAACTCCGTCTACAACTTCGTCCGTAATGCAATCTTCAGTCTCCGAATCTCTTTACGCTGCAACTCCCGTATTAACCTAACCCTAACCTGTATAACCCTAACGTACGTATTCTAGATGGCTGATGTATACAGAAGGCCTGAACTGAAACCTCACGGCACGCCACTGAATTTACTATGTTTCATACTACATTGAACATACTTAAATTTATAATTTGCACTTTACGTGAGCTTTTTTTTTTTATTGCTACAGTTCTATGGCAAGTCTATAGCAGTTTAATTCCAGTGCACTATTTGTTTACAAAAGGAAACATACTTGAATTTACAGTACACTTATTTGCATTCAAAGATTTTTTTGTTTCGTACAAAAGTGAACATACTTTGTTTTAGTGGTTAAAAGCTTTATTAATGTTTAAAGAGTATATTTTACATTGTTTTGCAAGAAAAAAATAAACAACTTTAAGGTTAACAAATAATCGTTTTTAATAATTGTGATTTCAATTATTGCTAAAATAATCATGATTTTTTTTTTTTCTATAATCGAGCAGCCCTATGATAAACTATACAATAAATAATCCTGATCCTAGTTTTTGCACAGGGATCATTAGTGGAAACGGTGACATGGCTGCCGAGCATCAGTATGATGGGATCTGTAACAACCATGTCACATCCGTCCACTGCCACATTTTGTGTTTTTGTGTCAGCTGTTATTGTTTTAGATCCACAATACTAACATTTATGAATAAGAGGAGAATTAGCAATAGTAAGTATATAAGTTTATTACTAATAAAGTACTGGTACTGACCAGATCATCATGGGTAATGTCACGTCCGTCCACCAGTTATTTATGCTCTATCTAATGCTATTTTAAGAATTCTATTCTAACTTATTTTCTTCTATACTGTGTTATTATTTTATATTCTATGCTATATTCTGTTCTATACTGAATTTATTAATTTCAATGCCCCACCCAGGTGTTAGGGTTATTATACCATATTAACCCTAACCCTATTATACCACATTCAAAATCCAATATTTCTGAAAATATAGGTTCCACAGTCAAATAATATCAGTAGTCTTTGCACAAATGTATTAGCATTATTTCAACACAGTTCTATGCATTTCTGACAACTTTTTTTTTTTTTTGACAAAAATGGCCACTCATTTGACCGCCTAAGTAAATTTTAGCTGACTTACATTTGTGTGTTTCTTTTGTCACACTGCTGCACTTTTTTGCTGTGATTGCCTCCATCTTTTCTATGATTGGAACAGAATTGTGGAAAATTCCTCATACTCCTCTGTTTGTAGTGTGGACCTGAAAAATCTCTGTTTCAAAGGCAAGACAGCCCTCCCCCTTTGACTCATCGAGAATCGAGACATCCCTACCCCTTCACGCAAACACACAAAATGGAGGGATAGGGCTGAGGGAAAAGGCCAAGGGGTGAAGTGGGATTGGGCCTAAAATGCCAGTTTACATACACAGTAGAACACACAAAACATATCAAATGTTTAAACTCAGAAAAATAGAGTAAATTTGAATTGATGGTCGCAAACCTTCTCCAAAAAGTCAGGACAGGGACAACAAAAGGCTGGAAAAGTAATTGGGAGTATAAAAAATACAGCTTGAGGAACATTTTGCCACTAACTCAGTTAATCGTCAACACGTCTTTGACTCTACCTCGTCAAGAGTCTGTCAGAAGTATAGATGTTCTTCAGTGTAAAATTGCAAATACTTTGAACATCTTATTATCTGCAGTGCATAATCAAATCAAAACATTCAGAGAATCTGAAGAAATCTCTGTGCCCAAGGAGGAACACCGAAAAATGGAACTGGATGTCCAGGCCCTCAATCAGCACTGCATTTAAACCATGTGTGTGAACCACAACCATTTTACTTATTAATATGTCAGTTCAAAAGCCTGCAGAAGGGTCTATAGAATGGACATCTCACACATCTGGAAAGACACCTTCAAGCTGAAAGGTCTATTAAAGTTTTAGAGCAATACACATGCTTTTCAGGGAATAATGCTAAACCACCATCTACAGTCGTGGAAAAAAATTATTAGACCTCCCCTTGTTTTCTTCAATTTCTTGTACATTTAAATGCGTGGTACAACTAAAGGTACATTTGTTTGGAGAAATATAATGATCACAACAAAAACAGCTCATAAGAGTTTAATTTCAGGACTGATATCTATCCATTTCAAACTATGCAAGGATTATGAACAAAATGTACTTAAAATATGAAAGGAATGGTCACTGTATGTGTTTGGCCATTATGTATGATACATTCTACGTTATGCTTAAAAAAATGATTAGACCACCTCTTGTTTTCTTCAATTTTTTGTTTATTTTAATGCCTGGTACAATTGTTTGGACAAATATAATGATAACAACAAATATAGCTCATAAGAGTTTAATTTCAGGGCTGATATCTATCCATTTTCCATGTGTTCTTGATAATAACCAAAATCACTTTAGTTCTTACCTCAACATCTATGGAATTGTACTGCTAAAAACAGTGCTTTTAGGTATTCCATGTTTTCTTTTCTGTCTGTTTTAGGCACATGATACACACAGGAGTTAGTACTTGATTGCAAAACCATTGTTTTTGATGACTTTTGATGGTCTAATAAACAGTGTAATTTTGTAGAAGAGTCCAGGTGCTGAACTGGCCTTCCTGCAGTCCACACCTTTCACCAGATGAAAACATCTAGTGCATTCTGTTTTAATTTACATGTTACATAGTATCCCAACATTTCGGGGGAATTGGGGTTGAAATTGAAATGCATTTTTTAACACTATCTTGCACAAAAGCACATAAAACATCTAATTAGACTAAAACAGCATGGATGCAATAAACATTTGCATTTTATTATGCTTGACATACAAAAATCTATGCATATCTGCAAAGAAACACACACACACATACACAAATACTGTGCAAATATGTTTATGTTTAAAGAAAGGAAGGCCTTTTGATCAACAGCACATATCAGCAACAATACTACATTAATGCAAATGTGTCTAATAAATTAAGCAAATAAGCAATCCATTAGTGTTAGTTACATTTATTTATAACATCGTATGTCCATAAGTGGTAAAATTAACTGTCAATGGCAGATGGTGTGAATAAACTAACTGCAGTCATTAGAATAAAAAGGAACACAAATGGCACTTGATTTACATTTACACACAAGGTAAGAAAATTAATATCAGTTTTTTATAGTTATGCTGTCAGCGCTGATGTTATAGTTTAGTGATAGTCATAGTTAGATAAACAATCTATGGTCTTTTTTAGTGAATAAAAACAATTAAAAAACAGAAATAAATTGTTCAAGCTGGAGTAGATATAATGCAGCTTCCTGGTATCATTTTGGTGGTTTGCACCTGTTGTGACTGTACAGAGACCTATAACAAAACCCATGCTCAACAGTGTAGTCTGCACTGGAGCTGGTGATGCTGAACAGAAGCACTGGACAGATGGATAAATGGTTGTGATGAAACAATTAGGGGACTTTGAGCTGAAAAATGACTTTTGCTAGTCTTGTTTTTTTTGGTAAAGAAGAGCAATATACTGTCAGAATCACTGACATTTACAGGTGGTGGGAGTTGTGATTATAGTGTTTGTCAAAAAACTAGAGAATGAAAAATGTATATGAGCTATTCTTTGTGCTATGCACCAATGATTGCTAGCTGGAGATGATATTCACTCAGTTGATAGTGGAAAGTGTTAAGGTCCTTTTTTTTTTTTTTTTTCCCTTTAGAGCAGTGTTTTTCAACCTTGGGGTCGTGACCAAGGTTATAATAGTTTTGGATTTTTAATTTTAGTTTAGTTTTAATTAGTTTTGACTTTTTTTTCTCTAATTCAGTTAGTTTTAATTGGTTTTTAGAGCAGGTTTGTTAGTTTTTATTAGTTATCGTTTTTTTTCTGAATGCTTAGTTTTAGTTTAGTTTAGTTTTAGTATTAGTTTTAGTTATTTCATATATGTTATCTTCCTCACCATCCTATTCAAAGAAATTAGTGAGGTGCAAATCAGCGGGTTACTCTGGACACTTTATTTGGGGGTCGGGTTAGGGCGGCTCATTGACTGAGCAGAGACACAAACAGATGTACAGTACAATGTATAAATTCCCTATAGCAGGTTGGTGGGGGGGTGTGTGTGTGTGTGTGTGATCCATACACAATGTCACATACGTGAAAACAGTGCGAAGATGTGCAAAGCATGAGAGGAGATGCACAAAGCAGCCAGTGGTAAACCAGATAGAAACATATATAAACCAGCTAACCAGCAGTTAACCAGATAGAAACATATATAAACTAGCTAATCAGCAGTTAAAGCAGATAGAAACATATATAAACCAGCTAACCAGCAGTTAAAGCAGATAGAAACATATATAAACTAGCTAATCAGCTGTTAAAGCAGATAGAAACATATATAAACCAGCTAACCAGCAGTTAAATCAGATAGAAACATATATAAACCAGCTAACCAGCAGTTAAATCAGATAGAAACATATATAAACCAGCTAACCAGCAGTTAAACCAGATAGAAACATATATAAACCAGCTAACCAGCAGTTAAACCACATAGAAACATATATGAACCAGCTAACCAGCAGTTAAACCACATAGAAACATATATAAACCAGCTAACCAGCAGTTAAACCACATAGAAACATATATAAACCAGCTAACCAGCAGTAAACCAGATAGAAAGTCTCAGTTTTGAATGTCTTGGGTTGCTGGAAATTTGTGATGTTAAAATGGGGTCATGAGCCAAAAAAAGTTGGGAACCACTGCCTACCTATTGGCCTTTTTACTAAAGCAAAAACTACTCCATCAAAAAAACAGTACGTGCTAATACTAGTTATCTCTTCCTTAAATCCACATTGGGAGCAGGCTTATATCAAAATGCTAGTTTTACCATTATTCTTTTTAGCCAGAGCTTTTTGACTGGGGGCGAATTTTGCAGCACACCAGAAAGAAAAGATAAAAAAAAAAAAAAAAAAAAAAAAATCAACTTGAAATCAGTAATCATGTCCTCAAGGCTCAGTGCTACAATTTTGGTGTCATCTCACAGTCGACTATCATTGAGGAGTCTATCCCCTGCTCAAATACCAAAAGAAAAGACAAAAAAAGAGAGAGAAACAAAACACTAAAAAAAAAAAAGGCTTCAAAACCCTGGCTTTAAATAAACCATCAGATCACGTCCAAGGTTTATCCCAGCTTTGATGTGAATGGAACATGTTCTAGTATGTACTGTACGATCAACAGAAAAGTCCAGCTCCATCTGCTTCACCTTCCTTCCACTCCAGTTGTGAATCCGATGCACCAGCCATCAAGGAAGGTGGTTAAAAATTCCAACATTTCATTTCTGTTACCCCCTGGAGTTGTGTTTCCAAAGAAACTAACCCTCCTATAGAATAAGTTACACTTAGCCTGTTGTAAGAGTGCAATTCAAACTATGTGTCTGGCCAGCAGTCAAAATCAAAGCACCTCTAAACTGTATTAAAAACTCACTTGAGTGCTGTTCGACAAAGTTTCGCTTTAGGCTGTGCAGCTGGTGACTGATTGACACATTTTCCCCTCAGGGATTAGGGTAGCTATACACGCTGACTGCTTAAACTCTTCAGTTCTGAAACCCATACGAAGCAGACTCCACTGCTGACACTGGTACCACCTCTTGTTCACTCTCCTTGCCCTCAACGCATCTTCTACATGATGATCTGCTGCCTGCGTGTCAGCTAATAGTGAACATGATGCTGGAGGGCTCATTCATTTGCCAGAGTGAGACAATAGAATGAGCCCAAGTTCATGTCTTAGCCTGTGACCTGGAGCTGCCTGGCAACCCCCGTAGTTTGGTGATGTTTGCTGCAGAGTTGAGTTGATTGGGCTGGAATTATATTTAATCAATACAAAAAGTTTGCAAATCAATATGAAAAATGAAAATATGAAGTAAAATTAACGCTGAACTTCTCAAAATTGAAAGAAGAAAACAAATTGATAAGGGTTTCCATTGGATAATTACTGCAGTGATCAATATGATTGATTCTTCAAGTTTTTTAACCCTTTAACAGATGTAGTGAGTAGCTTCTCATTTCTTAAACAACCATCAGTTTGTAGAGAGCATAAAGATCAGACTGTGTTTGAGTGCAAAAAGGTCATGCGGTCCGATGAGTCCATATTGGCCCTGTTCCAGAGCGATGAAGTGATTACCCATGATGCCTACCGCCTACAGTACGAGCCTGTGGGGTCAGAGTTATCATCTGAGGTTGCTTCAGTTGGTCAGGTCCAGGTTCGGCAACGTTACAAAGCAGCAACGAAGCAATTCCACAGAGAATGCATTTTATTATTAGACCTGAATAAGGCCAAGGATAAATGTGAGAGTTTGGCTGTGTGGTTAAAAAGACACAAATCACATATGTGGTTGGAATAAAGCTGTGACACAGACAGAATAAATACATTTGTTTTGCTCAGTATTTTTTTAATGAGCAGTTTTAGTTACCATGACCACTTCACAACCGGTCCAACACCACAACCTACCCTACCCTGGAAGCAAATTTACATAGGGTAGTATAGGGGTAGGTACCGCCTTTCTTGCCTCTGATTGGCTAGAAAAGGCTCTTCTCTGATTGGCTACTTGATCTGGCAGTTAACTCACATGCGGGGCAGGCTGTCAACTGCTACTTAGCTGTCAGGCGCTAATAGTAATAATAACACTAGGTTACAAAAAAATGTTTTTTGCAAGTTGTCTAGGTTTTTTCAACTGAATTAGGACCATTTTGCACCGCTAAATCCAAAAATGACATCTGTTTTTCTCAATCAGGTCAGGTTTTTTTTGCTAATTTGATTTTGAAAAATCTGATCTTCTCACAAAATTGATTACATTTTTGTGACTTTATCAGTTGATTTTTTATGTAGTTCTCACCCAAAATAGGTTTTAAGAGGAAAAAAAAAAAAAATTCTAACAGGATTCCTGTTAGGTACAATGGTGTATTCACCGCAGATGTAGCAGAATACGTCAGGCTTATTTTTGCAAGATCGTCTAGTCGAAGCCATTTCATTCATCTGTAATATTAAAAAAAACATTAATCATAAATTGGCAAAAGTAAAATCTTCAGAACTCGTTTATTGCAAGAAATATGAAAGAATTTTGTATCATATGATGTGAAAATGCCCATAAATGTAAGCAAAAATGTTAAAAAGCCAATATGTAGCATAGTTCAGAAAGTTGACCTGATTGAGCAAAATTAATGTGATTTTTGGATCCTAAATCAGCTCAAAAAACTTAAACCATAAATTTGTTGTTGACCAGTGTAATCATAATATTCTATAACTGGTTCTTGTTTAATTGTAATATACATTCATACGCTAGGAGGCCATCCACTAACATTCACAGTCAGTTTTCACATACAACACTGAGTCAATTTAATATCATATTCAAAGTTTCCACATTATGGAACACCAAACCCTCCATGATCAAAAATAGTGCCTTAATCTTATTATTCAAATCCAGACTCAAAATCTTTCTGCTGAATTTCATTTGAAACATTTTTCATGATTGTGAAAATGAAATCCTATATTAGTCTTGATTGTTTTCACAGTAATAAAATACTGTGTATTTATTCTGAATACTTGTAAGTTTTAAAACCTACATGTGAAGCTAAAGACAAATTTCCACATCTGTGGACACTAAAGTGATTATTATTAATACTATACTTTCCTTTCGGCCGGCTCGTTGAGACTGAAACATAAAGAGGGACACGGACCACAGGGTTTTAAGTTTTAAATCGAATATCTTATTTTAAGGGACATGGACGGTACATGGACAGAAATAAATGAACAGTCTTTCTGTGTTACAAACACATGGACATAGAGGCACACGGACAACAGACAAATTTGCACCCTGGAATAATAAATACAGATGGCTGTTATGTGTTTTTTAGGACTTTAGGTTTTTGTGACTTTACAGCAGCAGTAAAGACTTCAGACAAAGTTTTCTTGGTTAATGTGAACTAACTGAGCATTTTTGGTGGTGACAGCCTCTGAAGAATGACTGGAATAAATCCATTTTTCTAGCCACAATACTGCAACAAACCACGAAGCTGGAACTGTTAGGCTTGAGATAACTGTAACACCGTAATGATAAGTTGTGTGTGACAGGATGCATGACTTATTTAACTTTAACACTAGTGTGAAAAGGATTTCTAGCATTCACATCTACAGGATGACCTTATTGCTCAGTGCCATATATATATATATATATATATATATATATATATACATATATATATATATATATATATATATATATATATATACACTACCAGTCAAAAGTTTGGACTTACCTTCTCATTTAAATGACATGAGCTGGACCGCAGATGGCCAACAAGTGCCCAGCATCACTGGGAACTCCTTCAAGACTTTATATATATATATATATATATATATATATATATATATATATATATATATATATATATATATATATGTGTGTGTGTGTGTGTGTGTGTATGTATATATATATATATATATATATATATATATATATATATATATATATATATATATATATATATATATATATATATATATATATATATGTATACACACATACACACACACATATATACATGTATATATATATATATATATATATATATATATATATATATATATATACGTGTATGTATATATATGTATATATGTATATATATATATATATATATATATATATATATATATATATGTATATGTATATATATATATATATATATATATATATATATATATATATACACATGTATATATGTGTGTGTGTGTGTATGTGTGTGTATATATATATATATATATATATATATATATATATATGTAAGGGTAGAGACTGCGATCTGGTAGGATCGGCGATTCTACCAGTAGAGACTCCGATCGTAGTCTCTACCAGTAGAAACTCCGATCAGAGTCTCTACCAGTAGAAACTCCGATCCTGCCAGTAGAAGGGTTAGGGTTAGGGTTCGGATTGGAGTTTCTACCAGTAGAGACTCTGATCGGAGTTTCTACTGGTAGAGACTACGATCGGAGTCTCTACTGGTAGAATTGCCGATCCTACCAGATCGCAGTCTCTACCCTGACATATATATATAAAGTAAATGTTACAATATTGGGCAACATGATGGTACAGTGGATAGCACTCGTGCCTTACAGCAAGAAGGTCCTGGGTTTGATTCCAACACCAGTCGACAGGGGGTGGGACCTTTCTGTGTGGAGTTTGCATGTTCTCCCCGTGTCTGCGTGGGTTCTCTCCGGGTATTCTGGCTTCCTCCCACCAGCCAAAGACATGCACTGATAGGTTAATTGGTTAATCTAAATTGTCCATAGGTGTGAATGTGACAGTGATTGTTTGTCTCTATATGTTCAGCCCTGCGATGAACTGGCGAAATGTCCAGGGTGTACCCCACCTTCACCTGTAAGTAGCTGGGATAGGCTCCAAGCAACCCCCGTGACCCTAGTTAGGATAAAGCAGGTTCAGATAATGACTGAATGAATGTTACAATATTAATATTAATAATATATCTACCCGCTGACAGAGTATCTAGACATCAGTATCTAAACATTCAGGTCCAGCCTTCATAATAAGTGGTGCCATGAATGTCAAGGCTGAGGTTTTATTGGTGTAAATTAGTTGTGTGCATCAGTTACATACAGAATATTTACTCAAACTTCAAAACATAAGAGTTTCTAGGAAATCACAATTGTATCCTTTATGTCTTTGGGAGATTGATTTCAACTGGTATCCAAAAATAGTGAAGTCTTTCAGAATCTCTAAATAGCTAAACAGACTGTCCCATGGGATTCATCGTACTTTGAGAGACAGTTAAGATGCATCTCACTTTTCCACTCGCTCAATTACCATACTGCGAAGTCAGCTGCAGAAGCTAACAGCCACAAACCAGCCGTTTGTTTATGAAAAAGATGCACCTCCTGATAACGTCTGAAAACCCAGCAGCAGCCCCTAATCCTGAAACTCATGTTTTAAAACTCAGCACAGTTTACAATTGGGTTTCAAATCACTGACAGAATTTCAGAGTGGAAAGTTTACGGTGTCACAGTGCAGAACTTTCTTTTTTTTTTTTTTCTTTTTTTTATAAACTTGTTTATTTAGCAGATGCTTGTGCACAGCTGATCCTCTAACACAGGGGTGTCAAACTTATTTTAGTTCAGGGGCCACATACAGCCTAATAAAGTGGGCCGGACCAGTAAAATAATATAAATAATAGGATAAGAACTTTTGACAGAAAAAAGTAAATTCCGTAATTAAAATGTTTACATCTACGAATTGTACTTGAACATAACATGAACAAATATGAACAACCTAAAAATTTGTTTGTAAAATAAATGCAATGTTAAGAAGTTACGCCTTAGTTTATCATTTATACATGTGAATCACAACTTAGAGATCACAGTGCATCTACAAATACACAAAATATTAAATAACAGGGAGAATATTATTAAATTTTTGATAACTTTTTGATGGATTTTGATGACATTTTCAAGAAATGTTGATACTGCCAAAAGGAACAAATGATTAAATTTTGGTGGTGGTGGTGGTGGTGGTGGTGGTGGTGGTGGTGGTGGTGGTGGTGGTGGGGGGGGCTGATCTGCCTTGGTGGAGGTCTGCGTTCTCCGAGTGCGTTTCTAATTTATAGGTTATTATTAGTGCTGGGCAGTGATTATAATTTTTAATTGCAATCAATCGTGTGGATTTCTGCAATTAATCACAGTTAATCACATAGTTATATGGGGGAGGGGGGGGTTGCCAGAATGAACAGCGTTAAATTGCCTTTAAGTGATATTTCAGGCTCGAAGTACTGCGGTGATAAAAATAATTCCACATTGCAGTACTTCCAAACAACTTTGGCCTTCTCAACCCCACCATCTGAAAACATTTAAAATGAAAATGTCCATGTAAAAGACCGGTACTTTTCTCCATGTTTATGTCCACACCAGTTTATTTCCGGTTGCAAGAGATTGACAGGAGTCTTAAGCCCACTAATAAGTACTAATACTAATAAGCCCAATAGTATGGGATGTTCAGTTGTTCAAAGCAAGCAAAGGGGGCCCTGAAGTGGTCAGAATAAGTTGCACTAACATAAGTTTTGTCCTTTCGGTGTTACCGTAACCAGTTCGGACATAAGAAGGAACAAACAGACACGTTTCTTTCACTCTGTTTGTATGGCCCGAAAAACGTTTGCCTGTGAGTATTTTATGTTCAGTTGTTGTAAGAATGAATAGTATAAATATCTCTGATGTGAACCTTTTTTGCTGGATAAAAAGACGTAAATCTTAAATTAATCTGTAAATGCTAATCATTAGCGTGACAATGGATTTTCCCATTCAAGTTAGCATCAAGCTAGCGATCTTTTTCCCATTCATTTAAATGTATAATGCCATGTAAATGTACGAAGGCAACGAACAGAACTCAGGCATATTTTGTATGTATGTTGCAGTTTTACAGTGAGTCTCAAGTAAAAGATTTGGACAGAAGTTTTCGACATCCGGCTTTTCTTGGGAAACCTGTTGTCTATCTGCCAAGCTAATTGCTATACACACACAAGCAGGGGCAGAGTAATAGGACTTAGAATAAAACGGCATTAACGTGAGATTTAAAAAAAAATGTCGGCGTTATTTAATGAATGTGTTAACGCGGTAATAACGTGTTAACTTGCCCAGCCCTAGTTATTATGATAGTATATTACTGGTCTGAACCACTTTAGACTGAAATGACCTAAAATGCAAACATCCTTAATTGTTAATATCTTCAGTGTAATTTTTGCATTTCACAAATTCATCCCAGGGGCCAGACTGAACCCTTTGGCGGGCTGGATTTGGCCCCTGGGCCGCATGTTTGACACCTGTGCTCTAACAGAAGTTTGACCTCAAAGTTCTGAGATCTCTGATGACCCTGCACAGTTTTGATAATAGTTGAGAGTGGTAAATGAGAAGAAATTGGACACGTCCCTCTGAAGACAGCATTCGGATCAAACTGTCTGACAGCTCAGAAGAGCACAGTAAAAAAAACTTCACAGTCTGACGTTTAACTCCCAGAACACCTAGGATATTCTCTTAAACTGATGGTAGAGGGTGAGGTCTGAGGAAGACAGAAAAGGATGACATGTTCCAAAAAGTCCAGATTGAAATTCAGGACTTCACCTCAGTGGCACATGCTGTAGTTCACTGAGCCACTGGGACAGCCAAAATGTCACATTTAAATTATGTAAATTCTTTTGATGGAAAGTGACAACCAATCTGCATTTTGACAGAAAAGAAATGTGATTGTACACCAAAGACATCACTGTAAATGAGGACTGGGTGTAACCAAAGGTAAATATTTCAGTGGCTTGTATAAATGAAACAGCAGCATCACATCCAGAAACAACTGACAAAGTCTGTCATCATGGATGTGAAAATGGACATGGATTCATCTTTTTACTCATCCTGTTTATTTATTATTCAAGACATTATCCCTATGTAGTGACCAATATAAAAGCGAGGGGCAGAAACCCAAAGTAGTCAGTGGAGTTGTCAATTTAGCATGTTAATTCAGAATCAGAATTACTTTATTAATTAAAATATAAAATATAATACAAATATAAAAATACAGGGAGTCCCAAAAAAAAAAAATTGACATAATTTCATCGCCTAATAATTTGTTTAAAATGTGTTTGCTTATTTTGCTCAAAAAAGTGTCAGGAATAGACATGCCGTTTACTGCAACAGAAAAGGTATTCTGTGTATTCAAGTACGCCAAACTCAGTCAAATGTGAATGCGCAACATGAATTTGTTAGAAAATTTCAAAAACAAGTGCAAACAGGAAAGCAGATTCGGACGTGGCAAAAGAATTTTCAAGAGGAGGGAACTCCACTACCGATTTGATATTTGCAGCATCACAAGTGGCGCACACATTGAACATTTGTAATAACTTTGGAACATTATGAAATTAGCATCCCCCAGAATTTTTCATTTGAAATTTGTAGAATAAAACATTTTATGTCCAAAATAAATCCTATTAAATGTAATTTCTCCTGACCATGTGATCACTCTGATATGGACATCTCAAATGGTGTCAAAATATACTAGACAGATAAAATACTAAATAGAAATATTTTAATTAATTTAACTCATAAAGACCCAAACATTCACTGATGACCAACATTATTTATTGATATAAAAAGTTAAATACCTGTTGATCCACTAATCCTGTGAATACATGTAAAAAATTGGTATATAATACAGTTTATTATCTTTTCATGGTCATCAGATATGACTAATTTTGGACATTCAGAGGCTCCGTAGTGAACATGGAAACACCGTCATCTTCTACAACATTGATTCACCAGTAAAACCCATGGAGGTTGATTCATGACAGTGGATGGAGACACTTAGATTATGTTCAGTTCATGATATATTTTACTGAAAAAGTCACATTTTCTGCAGTTTTCTCTGTTTCTGATATAACATGTCTCAACTTTAATCTGAGTTTTTAGGGACATCTACATGATCAGTAAATTAAGCATAGGAAAGTACCTGATTATAATTTAAAAATGCAAAATACAGAGCATAATATTAGCATAAATAGTGACAAAGGTTGAAAAAAGAGAAAAATTCAGTTGAGAACTGCCAAAAAAGTAGCACTGGATCTTTATGGGTTAACTAGTTATAGAAACGTTAATGTCAAAAAATATGTTTTATCTTCAGTAGCTTCAAGGAAAGACATGATAACACATTGCTTGACCCGGTGAATGCTAATTTTACCTTTAAAAATGCACTGATGGAGCTGATAGAAGGATCATTCTATACTGTTTGGTGGTGTTCAAGCCTGAAATATCCCTTCCACACAAGCATTCAAGAAGCTACGAGGCCAGACCATAATGCTACCGTGAACATCAAGTATCTTCAGCCAGTATTATTAAATTTGTAGTGTCTATTTATTAACCCTCCGGTATCCCGTCCAGCAAGGCCCTTACTAAGCACCAAGTGTGCCTTTTCTGCACACTTGTGGAATAATGTAAAAAAAAAAATTTCATACAGTTTGTTTTTAATTCTTTTACACTTTTTTTCTATTTCATCAACTGGAGCCGTAAATAAAAATACCCAATACTCAATAACTCACATTTTTTAACCCTTTAAATGCCGTGTTTGTAATGTAAACAAACCATTTTTTGGACGCAAAAAACACACACAAAATTTTTTTTTTCAATATACTGCATAAAAAGTGGATCACGCATTATTTGATTTTTTCATCCTGGCATATGTCAATGATTAACTCCAACATCGGTTAATTTGCGTTATTATTTTTGGCACTAGGTCAAATGTTCAAAAATACTAGCATCTGTCACCAAGTGTGTGTAAAATGCACACCTATAAATCAAACTATTAAATATTATATATTGGTTTATTTTTCTGTTCTAATTTGATTTTATTTTTGTAAATCAAGGTCAGCCCTAATCACACATATCAAATGGAAGAAATCGTGCGTTTTAGGCACAGTTGGGAGACAGATGCTAGTCTTGTAGTTTTCTTTTGTTTACAATGTGCAAATTTTAGTTGGTGGCCAGAATTTTAAAGATCATGCAAAAATGAACAACTTTTGAATTCTAACCTTATTTGAATTGTGAAAAATAATATGAAGTTTTTTAAAACGAAGTGCAAAGTGTGCCTAAAAGGCGCACCCGGATACCGGAGGGTTAACTCAATCATCTACCAAAATCCACTTGAAGTAAAATATGTTTAATACTTTTCACAGCAAACACTAATATACGCCATTCATTTAGATTTTAAGAGAGAGTTTTTGAATCCTTAAGATCTGAAATTTTCTACATAAAATCAGAATTAACTTTATTGAGTCATGGGTCTTCCATCCTGTTTTTACTTATTTTGCAGCTAACTATCTTTAAGTGTGGAAGTATGAAAATGACAGTCTTAAGTAAATGTTTTCCGTGTGTAGTTTGTCAATTTGTGTTGCTGCTGTAATGGGAGTGTTAAAAATGTTTTCAAAAGTAATTAAATTTTAACTTCGACTATATGCAGATACTCTGTATGTGTTTGTTACTGTATTCATATTCATAAGAAACAAAATCAGGGGACCACTCACACAAAACAAGCAAACAAAATTAAATAAAAAACTAAACTTAACTTTACTACGTTAAACTAAACTACAAAAAGTTTTAGTAAAACTAGTTGGTGAGATTCTTTCTGAAAAATCCTAATATATTAAGCGCCTTTTCGTCACACTTTACTTCATCCACCGTTAAAGTCACTGTTAAAAAAAAACCAACATATTTTTGCAGCGTTTTTAACATGGCAGTGCTTCTAACATCTGTATAATCTAACTTTGGGTATGTGTTCCCAGAAACTCAGAAAAGTTTAGTTTTTAGTTTTTCCCTCCTTAATTTCCCTGGATAAACTTTATATTTTGTTTTGTTCTGCCTGTAGCTCAAACATAAGGCAAAGTGTAGTTCCTCTCTCTGTTTTATTACACTCTTTACAAAGAAACCAGCAAATAGCACATCTGTCATTCACTTTTGGAAGATCCTAAAAACACAAAGATGTTGCCTGCAGCCATCCACATAGACTCAGTAATATATAATTTTTGTTTAAGATGACTTTAATAACCCTTAAAGGAGTGAAAACATTAAACATTAAAACATTTCCCTGTGGTCTACATAAACTGTAAATGCTATGCTTGGGTCTGAATTCTTCATTAATTCAACTCCACAGCTCCATCTTCAATCCTATTTCTGAGTAATGACACCAGAAAGATCATATTGAGCGCTGGCCCTTTAAATCCAAATGCCCCTCCCCCTCCAGGTTGTCGGCTGTGCTTTCTGTCCCATTCAGCCAGTTAACACAACCAACATTCATTCATTGAAGCTTTATTAAAGACACAAAACTAGGTCCAAAGGATAGGTAAAAACATACACAATAAAAACAAACAAACAAACAAAAAAAAGCTTATATCCATATGTTATTTACACATAAAAGCTCAATCGCCAGTGAGACCACATTTTAGATGTAAACCTTACTGAACCAATCTTAGGACAGACCAGGGCTTGTACAATTGAGTTAGATAATTTTGTAACTTTGCACATGAATGAATAAATAAAATACCGTATATGCCACAATCTACAAACATCTGACTGGCACTATAATGGTTTGGAACCCTCAGCAGTATCCTCATCGAGTCATTATAAACAACCACCAGTTTGTGCCTGAATCTCTTTTTGTAGCTGCATCACAAGTGTGCAGTATACAGAGTAGAACAGAAGGTTCTGAACATTTTAGGTCATCATCTCAAAGTTTGGACATATTTTCAGTTTTTACTACAACCGCTGCTGCTGACAAACAATTATGTCATACTCGTACAAGTCTTGACCTTATAAGTGCAAATGTCCTAACTACTTATAGACGCAACAAATTAAGAAGGAATTAAAATGGGTTGTAGAAATACACTTGATTTTTGCCAGAATGAATATAAAGATACAGGGGTTGGACAAAATAATGGAAACACCTTAAAAAATCAACAAAATATAATTTAATATGGTGTAGGTCCGCCTTTTGCGGCAATTACAGCCTCAATTCTCTGAGGTATTGATTCATACAACTTGTGAATTGTTTCCAAAGGAATTTTAAGCCATTCTTCAGTTAGAATACCCTCCAACTCTTTTAGAGATGATGGCGGTGGAAATCGACGTCTTACTTGAATCTCTAAAACTGACCATAAATGCTCAATAATGTTGAGGTCTGGGGTCTGTGCCGGCCATACGAGATGCTCAACTTCATTAGAATGTTCCTCATGCCATTCTTTAACAATTCTAGCTCTATGGATTGGGGCATTATCATCTTGAGGTGAAGGTGTTTCCATTACTTTGTCCAACCCCTGTAGCTTTGTAGTACCTAGAGGGTTCGAATTCAAACTTTATAAACTATTACAGGGTGGGGAAGCAAAATTTACAATGAAATTTTAGTAGTTTTTTTCTCAGCAGGCACTACGTCAATTGTTTTGAAGCCAAACATATATTGATGTCATAATCATACCTAACACTATTATCCATACCTTTTCAGAAACTTTTGCCCATATGAGTAATCAGGAAAGCAAACGTCAAAGACTGTGTGATTTGCTGAATGCACTCGTCACACCAAAGGAGATTTCAAAAATAGTTGGAGTGTCCATAAAGACTGTTTATAATGTAAAGAAGAGAATGACTATGAGCAAAACTATTATGAGAAAGTCTAGAAGTGGAGGAAGCAACAAAAAACGTACCAAAGCTTTTATTAAAGCTCTCAAATCCAAAATCCTAAAGGATCCAACCAAATCCACGAGAAAAAAAGGCAATTGAACTTGAGGTAGACAACAAGACTGTTAGAAATGCAGTAAAATATGATTTGAAGATTTAAATTCTCATGACTTTCAATAAACTAATTGGTCATACACTGTCTTTCAATCCCTGCCTCAAAATATTGTAAATTTTGCTTCCCCACCCTGTAAGGTCCCCAATGTTAACGTCTACTTTTTTGGAACCTCCAAGAATAAGTCTGAATTCTTTTTGGTCTCATTTTTATGAATTTATTATTGCCTTGACCTGACCTCAAACAAAATATAACTCAGCTGAGGATCAACACACTATACAGGAAAATGGTTCCAGACATTCCAAAGCACATCACTTTTATAATCCTTGTAAACTGATCTTCAAACTATGAGCTGACCCCCTTGTGCTAGGTGGGTTGGGTCACAGAAAATGGGCTGATGTTACTTGACTCTAGAGTCAAGCAGATGTTTGGCCCTATACTGACAATGTGTTTACATCTTATCTCCTGTGGTTTACAATCCTATGTGGGCATGTGTATTTAAAAGTGTGCCAAAGGTAAAACCTAAGTCCTGTGTTCATAAATCTGTCAGTTTAGTATGTTGACCAAGATTTAGTTATTTTTATTTTACCTTTATTTAACCAGGAAAACCTCACTGAGATTAAGAATCTCTTTTTCAAGAGTGTCCTGGCCAAGACGGGCAGCAGTACATTAAATAGTTACAGACAGACTTCCATACATAAAACGAATACATAAAAAGCACAAAAACAAGTCAAACCTTCCAAAGTCAACTCAAAAAGTGCTCATGAAATGTAGACAAAAGTGCATCAGGTAAAACATCTGCAGCCAGATATCTCCCTCTCTAAGTCACACAGCATCCTCTTAAAAGTGTCCAATGAAACCAGATCCTTCAGTTTCAGGTCTTTTTGTAGTTCATTCCAGGTGAATGGGGCTGCATACCTGTGACCCATACTAGCCTAAGAACTTTACCACTCACTAGTGAAACAAAGGGATTATCTTAAAACATTAACTACTGACTAATATGTGATTAAACTAAAGACATCAGCTATCTAAATTAAAATAATATTTCAACTAGAAAAGCACTCGGAGAGCGCAGACCTCCGCCAAGGCTGATCAGTGCCCCCCCCCCCCCCCCCACACGCCAAGGAGGTTATGTTTTTGCCAGGGTTTGTTTGTTTGTTTGTCTGTCTGTCTGTTTGTCTGTCCGTTAGTGTGCAACATAACTCAAAAAGTTATGGATATATTTTGATGAAATTTTCAGGGTTTGTTGGAAATGGGCCCCCCCGTGGGCCCCCCCACCCCCGATCACCACCAAAATTTAATCATTTCTTCCTTATCCCATTTCCAACAAACCCTGAAAATTTCATCCAAATCTGTCCATAACTTTTTGAGTTATGTTGCACACTAACGGACAGACAAACAAACAAACAGACAAACAAACAAACCCTGGCAAAAACATAACCTCCTCGGCGGAGGTAATAATACACAGATAAAGCAACTAAAGCAATGTTTTTCAACCTTGGGGTCGGGACCCCACGTGGGGTCACCTGGAATTCAAATGGGGTCGCCTAAAATTTCTAGTAATTGATTTAAAAAAAGAAAAAAACTTACTCTTACTCAAATATATGGTGAGTTCAGAGAGACAATCCCAACATATAAAAGACATGACAAACTGAGTCTGAAACTGAAGCACTGTGGTACTGTTTATCTGTCAAATGTTCATTGTGGTTGTTTTCAGATGCTGCAGCTCTTTCATAATTCATAGTTTGAATTATTGTTTGTTCAGTATTAATTGTCAGCTGGACTGACTGTACATATCCTGACCAAGGAAAATAAAATTCTCACTTTGTGCAGTAATCTACACCTGGCGTTTCTGCCTCCGTCCATAATAATATACGTTATATAAACTAAATGTCCTCTAAAATTAACATTTATTTGCAACATAGTATAGAAAACTATTACATGATCAAAAACAAATTAATTTTAGCAAAAAAAAAAAAAAAAGTCTCAGTTTTGAATGTCTGGAGTTGCCAGAAATTTGTGATGTTAAAATGGGGTCACGAGCCAAAAAAGGTTGGGAACCATTGAACTAAAGACTAATAAAAGTAGGTTTAGCAAAATATGAGCCCCGGTAGACAGTGATGAAAGATCTCAGTACATTGTGTTGATGTATACAGATGAACAGGCCCATGTGTAGTTTACATCTTTCCCTAAGATTGGCATCTCTCTAGTGGATTCATTCAGTTTAAGATTCATGAGCTTATCAGCAGGAAGGAAACCTGCTAGCACAGCCGCTACACATAATATTTCTCGCATGCAACTCCAAACACTTCACACTCCAGCATCCTCACTGGCGCTAGCCTCTCAGCAGCTCCTGACCTCTGTGAGGTGTGTGCGCCGGCACCTCCATGAATAATTTACTCTATTAATAAAAACCCCTTCAGAAGCCCTCCAGCCTCATGAAGCCTGAATTAAAGAGTTGATTTGCAATTACAAAGCCTATCTTGGGCCCTCACGTGGGGCATCGGAGTGGCCCTGAGGAGTGTGCGTCTGGTGTGGAGTGGAGTGTTTGTGGTCCCTTCCAGTGATGCTCAGGGCAGCGAGGTTGGATGCGAACCGGGGGGGGGCTCGGGTGCGGAGACTTGAGGGAGAGCCGAGAGAGGACAAGAGAAGCCTTGAGGCACGATCCGATAGATTTGCTATCGTCTCCGTCTTCCTCCTCGTCTACAAAGCACTTCACCATCAGCCCTCTTCAACTCTGCTCAGTGTTGTCCTCCACCAAACCCTCCAAAAGGCCACGGGGGTTGATGTATCTCTAACATTATTCCCTGTGGGATCGTCGAAGAAAGAGCCCCCGATGGTTTTCAGGGTTCACAGAACTGTCAAGTGTGTCCTCAGGGTTCCGTACATTATTCTATGGACTAATAAGCAGTGAATTCAACATATTAACTATTCACTACATAAAACATCCCATAGCTCCTAAGTGGTCATTTATTGCAAGTTTTAGTTGCTTAGCTTTGCCAACACTACCCGCCTTAACTCTCATTCTAATAATATATTTAACTAATTACTACTGACTGGGGACCATGTGGTGTCTAAAATACTAATATTAAGCCATTTTTTTCCGTGCATTTTTATTTTTCTATATCTTCATCATCATTGATCATGTATGAAATAGTTTGTTGTTACTGGTGATTCATTCATGGAGGCACTGGTTAATTTCGATACAGTTTTGTTTTTTTGTTTTTTTATCAAGCTTTATTTATTGTTATTTTAGCAAGTTGTAACAACAAACAACATAGCAACAAACTAGTCCCCACCCCTAGGGATGGGAATCGTTAAGAATTTAATGATTCCGATTCCATTATCGATATTGCTTATCGATCCGATTCCTTATTGATTCTCTTATCGATTCTCATTAGGTGAGGGAATGAAACAGTACAAACGAGTGTGTTTGCATTAACTGTCTTTTATATTTCCATCTCTGCATAGAAAATATAACATATACAGTATGTACAGATAATAATAACAGATGACACCAGGCCCGGTTTGGGTGGGGGGGGCATACAGTGAAAGTGAAACTAAAGTCGCTTTACTAATTCCTCTATTGCTGCATTTCTACAATGTGGAACCGGTTCAACTCGGCTCGGCTTGTCTCCCGTTGTTGTGCACCTCATTTCCTTTCCCTTCTTACCTTCGGAAACTTGTATTTGAGGAGTTACGATGTTTGTTGCCCGCACCGGAACCGGCCCAGCGTTCACTCTGCCACTACATTCACAAGCGCCGCTAAGTAGCGACTCAAATACATGACATTCCTGTAAATGATTCACATGCTGTGGACAAATGTTTGAGGATACTGGAGAGATTCCACCCTTTTGAAGACATGGAAGCTTTGACAGTGTTCCAAGTAATTGGACCTGGTGTCATCTTTTTAGACCGTTTCTGCCTCAACGCCATGTTGGCTACGTTCTGACCAAAACAATGCAGCGTACGTGTGACATCATCATGCATGCACAACGAAGGCGGAATCGATAAGCAGTATCGTTGAGCAGCCAAGCAAACGATTCCAAGGAATCGAGCTACTGGGAACCAGTTCTCAAAAAGAACCGGTTCTCGATTCCCATCCCTACCCACCCCAGTACAGCTCCAAAAGAGAACAAACATTCTTGCATACAAAAAAAGCAAAGAAATGTCTACATTGGACATATTCACATTCAGTTGTTAGCGATAAAGAATAAAAAAAGAAGGATCATAATGATAAAAAAGCAAAGTGATGGACATAATTGAATTAAAATAACAAACAGAAAACAATCAATACATAAATAAATAAATCATATGTGTCACAAAAGGTTATGTGAGGTCATGCTAGCCCATCTTATAGCCCATTTTCTGCATAGTCAACAATGGAAAATTTCTGTGTACAGCCCCTTGTAGAGTATCTTATTATTTCGAGTTTTACGTGATATACAATATGAGTAATCCATGATTTAAAGGTTGGAGGAAGTTTCTCTTTCCATTTCCGCAATATGAGTTGACTTGCTAACAGAGATCCAAAGGCAATTATATTCTCTCCCCTTCAATTTATTTGGACATTTTTCGGTGTCACCTTGAATTTTGCTGTAATGGCAGATGGATCGAAAGTTCTTCTCAGCACATCTGAGAAGGTTTTAAATATTGACTGCCAAAAGTGTCTGAGTTTTGGACAAAACCAAAATGTATGTGAAAGGGCCTCTGGTGATTGTCTACATCGGTCACATGTAGGATCTATGGTGGTGGACAATTTAGAAAAGAAGATCTTTTCTAGGATCTTAAAAGATACAGTTTTTGTTTTGCTAGTTTTTGTACAAATTCTTGATAATGGTAAATTACTCTTAAATCAAGTGCAATGTACATGTGTCTGTTGTCAAAACATGAATTTGATAAAATGAAAATAGAATAACGATTTCATTTTCATTTCCATAACGGAAAAACTATTTTTCTTTTCTTATGGACTTTATCTTTTTGTCTTTGTTAAACAGAAAATACACCCAAACAGCAATGGTTTGTTCTTAAATTAACAATCTCTCTTTCTCTTCACCACAGAAAAAAAATCTTTCAAAAGTCATGGTTTGGTTCATAACGTGTTTATGACTTTCTGTCTGAGGCCCAGCTTCCACGACAACGTGAAAACGATAAAATATTTTATCATATGTGCCTTTCGTTTAGACGGCACCGGCATTTTTGGGGGCTGAGAATTCAAAAAAGTGAAACTGCCTTCTAGAATGGAAATCTTAAAAATGCTCCACTCTCGCATCACCGTCTAAAACACAGGTGTCAAACATGTGGCCCGGGGGCCAAATCTGGCCCGCCAAATGGTCCAGTCCGGCCCTTGGGATGAATTTCAGAAATACAAAAGTTACACTAAGATATTAACAATCCTTTCATTTCAGATTCCACATTCAGACTACTGTAATTCAATCTCATGTGGGCAGGTTTCAGTCAAATACTATCATAATAACATATAAATAATGACAACTTCAAATTTTTCTCTTTGTAAATGTAAATATTTTCATGTATTTACACTGAAATAAAGTTTAATTTTGCGAAAAATGTGACTAACCTGAACAAATATGACCAACCTGAAATGTCTTAAGAGAAGTAAGTACAATTTTAACAAGATTCTGTCTGTTATTAAATGTTTTTGTGTATTTGTAGATCCGCTGTGATCTGTAAGTTATAATGTACATGTGTAAATGATAAATTGAGGCATAATATTGTTAAAATTACACTTATTTTTTCCAGTTTATTCATGTTAATCACATTGTTTGAAAGGTTAGTTTGTAAATATAAACCTTCTCATAATGTATATTTACTTTTTTTGCTCTAAAACATTGAGAAAAGTTTGGAGTTGATATTACTTATATATTATTATGGTATTATTTTACTAGTTTGGCCCACTTCAGATCATATTTAGCTGAATCTGCCCCGTGACCTAAAATTAGTTTGACACCCCTGGTCTAAAGGGTTGAAAACACAAAACTGTGTTTTCTCATTGTGTAGAGTTTACATCACAGGCATGTGCCAGTACAGAAAAACAACATGTCGGATTATTTTGCTGTGCTGGACCTTCAAGTTGTCCTAGCCGCTCTAATTGACATCCAAGAGACGTTTCAGCAATTGTCACGAATCTTTATAGAGAGTAGTAGAGAGCAGAGAAGGCATATTAACTACCTTCAGCACATTATTGATGCACCAGTTACAGGAGGAGAAGGAAAAAGATTCTACGCAGGTGCTTGGTCTTGTTGTTGGTGATGCCACCTAGCCACCTGGTTTGCATACTATAGGGTGTCCCATAAGTCTTCATACATAGTAAAAATAAACGTTTCTTGACATAAACCATTTTTATTTATATAATATGCTCTATATGACTGCCATTTTGTCGGGAACAAATTGATCCAAAACACTTCTTGTTTTTTTGAGCTTGACAATAAGTTTTGCCACAGTGTCGTGTGTGATACTCGTCCCATGTTTTCTGTTAAATGCGCTTGCAACCATACGACTGCTTGCTGAACCGGCCATCAGGATGATTTCAATTTGTTGCTCTTTATTCAAATGCATTTTTTGGGTTATCTGAAATATAAAGAAATACATGTTAGAACCATATATGTATGGAATGTATTATGTCTCCTATGTATGGAGACTTATGGGACACCCTGTACATCGATAAACAGGCAATTTCACAAACTTTTGCGTGTCCGTCTGCACGCAGATTTCTCCCCCAAAAGGCACGTCTAAACACGGAATTAAAAGTGAGAATGCAATGTCACTTTTGGGTTTTCAGTTCATATCATTACTGTCTAAATGTAGCCTGAGCAGTGTGAGGAGTAACTCACTGCAGGATTATGTGCACACCTCCAAAATCCTGGCTAATACATTATGCATATCAGACTCACACATGGATCCAACTTTCTGTTTGGATTATAACAGTATCCTCCAACTGTACTGGACATATTATCAATAAACTGCAGACTGCTTTGTGAGTATCTCAGGATGCAGATTTATCCCAAGAAAAATTGTAATATCAAAAGTTTTATTTCCGATTGAAAAAGAAAATAAATCTTGTTTTTACTTCCTTTAAATATTAGACTATGAATTTGTCTCTTGGCTTTACTTTTCCCTGAATTTGAGTTGCTTTTCCTGACAGGGAGCGTATTTGAAAGAAGAAAATCAGACCTCATACAGACTTTTGTATGAGTTGAAGTACAGGGGGATGCAAAAAAAACGGGAACTTTTTAACAATCCAATAAAACCAAGAGTGATGGAAGAAAAATATTTTATTCATAGTAATTGAAACCTTAAAACATGCCATTTAAGAAACAATGATGGAATTTTCATTTTTTTAAATATGACTTCCTGTAGATGGCGTCCTCCTGTACGAATGCATTCTTGAAATCTGCTGTTGAGATTCCTCATTGACCGCTGCAACATCTCAGCTGGGATACTGTGAATTTCATCCTGAATTCTCTGTTTTAACTCATCCAGAGTTCCTGGTTGAGTCGTGTACACTTTACTCTTGAGATAGCCCCACAAGAAAAAATCACAAACGGACAAATCTGGCGATCTAGGGGGCCAGGAGTACGAGCACTTCTTGGTCGTCCTGTTGGTTTCTTCTTTAGGGCAGATCCAGTCTCTTCAAAGTTATTAATCCAACATTTTATGGCGTGTTTTGATGGAACAGCACCATGACGTCCTAAGTTGTAAAAACGTCGGAACTCCCTCTGCGCAGCTGTCAAACTATCACCGTTTTTATAAAACATTTTTATGGCTAACGCACGCTGTTACCCATTCCACTGATCCATGGTTACTAAAATGGTGGTGTGTTTACTTGCTCAAGGTCACTGTCTCGCAATGCTGCCACTTGCTCATGTCTGCCAATACGCACTTCAAAAATTCCCATTTTTTGGGGTCACCCTGTATTATCAGTGGTCTCTTTTGAAGTGTATAAATAGTTAAGTAACATTAGCATTGCGGTATGTGGTTTCTAAAAGTTGTGTATTTTGCTTTGCAGATTGGTACATGGGACCCTCCAAGTGGCCTGAACATGACCGACAACCAGAAGGGGAAGACCACAAATGTATCTGATTCTTTATCCAATCGCTCCCTGGTTGTCTCCACCATTCTGGTAAGTCATTGTCCAATTGATTTACTTAACTTCTTAAGTGGTTGCACTTAAGTAAACTTTTAGAGATGGGCTTGGCAGGTTAGAATGTACTTACTGCATTGTGTGATTTATGAATATATAGGATGAGTTGAACTTCTGCAACACTTTGAGCCAGTGTTTGGTTTGTGGGGTTCAGAATATTGAAGCTGCTGCATTAGTATGAACTGTTACTGTCCTGTTTCACAACTAAAACTCAAGTCTAGGATTTGAAACAATGGAAGATGACACTAGTCCCAGGATAATCTGTCAACCCCAGAGAATCATCTGCGCTCTAACTTTATTTTTGTTTAACCCTTTCATGCATGAATTATGAGAACCTTAGTTGAGATTTTTTTCCTGTTTTTATTCCTCTTTAGGCATGAAAAAACAATGCAATTGATTTTTTTTTTTAAATAAACCTGACTTTTTATGAAGGTAGATTTGTTTCTTTATTGCTTTAACAACAAACAAAAAAAAAAAAAAAAAAAAGTGTTCGAATGAAAAAAAAAAGATCCAAAAAATTGCATTTGAACACTTTTTTTTCCTTGATTAAAGTGATTTTTTTTTAATGATTTTTTTTTTTTTGTTAAAGCAATAAAGAAACAAATCTACCTTCATAATTTTTTGTGGAGTTCCAAAAATGTCCACTCCGCTGGACACCATGTGTTTAATTTTTGAATATCAGAAAGTGATATACAAAATCAAAACATTTTTAATGCAGCTAATCTGATGTTTTTTCGCATTTTATCATATTTCCAATTTTTATTAGCAATTGATTTACACTCAAACATGTTTACTGCAGATCAGGTTTTTCAAGAACAGCAAAGTTACAGTGATGGTATGAATGTCAGTGTATGGGATGGTGCATAAGCATCCACTGTGTTGGCTGATATGGAACTAAAACAACAAAACCCATGAAAATACAAGAGAACAGCTGCAGAATAACTGTCCACTGGAGTGACCAATATGCATGAAAGGGTTAAAGCCAACATTGGTTCATTGACAAAATGAATATTATGATCTTTTTCTTACAACCTTGTTGCTTTGGTAGTAGGTCAAAACACAGTAATGTTCCGTCAAAGAGCGAACTTTAATTGATTGCCATTCCAACATTTATTTCAACATAAAGTAGCTCCTTATTTTGGATAATCCCTTATAGTCCAATTAAAGCAAAAATGAATTTAAAAGTAAAAATGTCAGTCATTTAGCAACACTAATCTGTCAAATTGTCTTTAAAATGTCCCGTCAGAGAGATTTCGAATACTGTGTTTTGACCTTATAGCATTTCAAAGCTTTTCTATGTTTTGATGCTTTTAATCTGTTTTAACCCAGCTTCACTGATACAAATATTATTATAGGCTTCAGAAACAGCAAAGGGAAGACAGGGGAGTGATATTTTAACATTTTTTACTCCATATTATGTGTAACATTAGCTGTGGTTACATGGAGGATATGTCCCAACCTGAACCTCATTCTGGTTCAATTGTTGACATGGAGCCTAAATAACATCGTCTGATAAGATGTGTGGTTGCATGCCCCAAAGCTTTTAATCAGAATAGAACAGTGGTTCTCAACCAGGGGGCCTGTCCTGAGGGATGCAAGCACAGGATGGGAGGGGGAAAAAAATCATGAAATATCACGGACTCACTGACTATTAATACAAAGGAGATGAAGCAGACTCCCCCCATGTGGAAATGCAAGTGGTTGGACTATTACAGTGTGTCTAAACGGGGGTGGTACCCCTGCGTAAAGACCCTGTGTAAGCTCTGACGCATAAAAGAGGCACATACTCCACCCCTCACCCCCCGGCTAACCGACTGAGGGCTGTCATGTAATAGAGGCATATGCCCCCCATGTTTGAGTAAAAAGCCTGTCAGTAATTTTAGGTTGCTTTTAACACCATATGATACAACAATATTGGATGTAGCTGATTGACCTCATGAAGAAAGTCAAGAAAACCAAGAACAGGTCTCACGTCATTTCTTGGGAAGAATATCTATGTTTCTGTTACTATTTCTAATTGCTGATTTTCTCTAGTCTTTTAACTTTATCTTCTATTGAATAAGCCATTTGACATCTCTTGATCATTAGTAGTTTTAATAATCTTTATGTTGTATAAGTTGTGTGAGCCATGAACCAGTTTTGTTTCGCTATTACCTGGGGTCCCACATGTTTACTTATTGAAAAGAAGAAAAAAAGAGAGCATAGCAAGATCCCCTCGGCCTAAAAAAATGGGGAAAGTGCAGTGCAGATTCTTTCTTTGACCATCAGTTTTATGGTACCTTTCATCTGGGGCACTGTAAAAGGGGGGTGTAAACATGACAAATTCATGGGGCCCTGCATTCCCAGGGGGCCGAGTGGATATAGGTTAGAAGTTGTGAAAATTTCATCTAAGCTCCGGAGTAAAAGAAAGGTGTAGAAGCCAGGAGTCAGATGTCCAAAGTGAAGTTTCACTTTCGGTTTCACACCAGTTGCGGTAGTCACGGTACTTATAGAACCCACCCCTATACCTCCCACCCCTTCACCACATACATAACACCCCCACCCCCTCTTCCCCCTTCCCCACTCCAGCAACAAATTTACAGATACTTATTTTATGAAGGGCACACAACGTTTACCTTTCATGGGGCCCACAGTTGCTAACGGCCCCCCAGCCTTTCATAGACATAAAAGCATTTGTGATGGGAATTCCAGCTCTTTTTGGAGAGCTTGTTCTTTTTGGCTTGGACACACAAACGCCACTACACATCTTGACTAATCACGTGCTGCTTTAACAGAAAAAAGAGCCAGCTCCTGTCATTCACTTCAAAGAGTCGTTCAATCTATCACTAAAAAACGCACTCCTCCTCCTTGGCTTTTCCCAGTGCTTTCAGGAGACCAGTCCAGACAGATCGGGGTCCTGCTTACTGACAGGGTCTCGTCCCAGTCCAATTCACTGAGCCAGGACTCCATGAACACCAGGAGACAAGATTCTCCTTTTTCTCAAAATCCACACCTAACCACTGGGTAGACTACTAGGTCATGAAAAAAGGTAAACGACACGCACATCCAAAAGTAGGAGGTGTGCAGGATCCCAAAAATTAACCGTGAAAAAATAAAGGAAGGTCCGTACAACCTGTGAGCTCCCAAAACATTTATTCAGCTGCGGGACATTTCGGGCCGAGGCCCTTCATCAGACTGAGCACGAAGCATGAAGGGCCTCAGCCCGAAACGTCCCGTAGCTAAATAAATGTTTTGGGAGCTCACAGGTTATGCGGATCTTCCTTTATTTTTTCATAGACTACTGGGTCACACACGATGGAGCGCCCCCTCTTGTACAGAAGGGGTTCAAGGTGCTTTATGATCCCCTAAGGGCAAATTATTGTACAGCAGGAGGGGGTGTAACAGGAGTTATACGCCGCATTTCCACTACGGGGTACTCGCTCAACTCGACTCGGCCTTTTTGCATTTCCATTACAAAAAAGGACCTGAAATCTAGTACCTGGTACTACTTTTTTGGTATCACCTCCGCCAAGGTTCCAAGACTGGGGAACAGATACTAAAACGTGACATTTAAACACTGCAGACCCCTGATTGGTCAGAGTTGTCTCTGTGACCCGCCGTTTTACAAAAAACAGATTTGGAAGTTGACAGTAAATATAGCGGTAGGTTAATCCACATGATGACAGCCTGCAAAACTACACCATAGTTTGTTGAGGAGGTTCAGATGTAAAACTTTAGCATGAGCTTGACAAGACAACATGCAACGAGTGAGTTTATCAGCTACTCAGACGACACGGAGGTAACGCGCCACATTGCTATGACGTCCAGGTACTCTAAAGATGGTAGTATCCTGTAATGGAAATGGTCTCCAGGAATAGTACCTGGTATCCGAAGCGAGCCGAGCAGAGCCGAGTTGAGCCGAGCCGGTTCCACGTAGTGGAAAACCCAGCAATAGTGTTTTCAGACATTTGACCTTGGAAAAGTAGGTCACAAAATAGGTCTAGGCCTCCCTTTTCAGAACATGTCCAAGCTCTATACATGATGTATGTGTGGTAAAAATGTTAACGCTCTAGCTGTTTTTTTATTCTAGAGTTAGAGTGTTTACAAGATGTGTCACAGACAGACATGCCGACATGCTTCAGCAGGCCGAGGGGGTAAAAGTGGCAGATGTGATCTTAAAGCATATGTCCTTTTCACGTTGACTTCCTGTCAGACTCGACAACAAGTGACACACAACTATGCATCGAAGAAAATGTCAAGTGGAAGTGAAACTGACCTGTCTGATAGAGGAAATTAAAATGGATGGTGCATGATTACAAAACAAAAGTAGGGTTATCCAGGGGCAATGAGAGTGGAGAAAACAGATATTAAACACGTTTTATACAAATTGAGGTGTTTTTGTTTTGTTTTTTTCTGATAGGGACATAATAGCAGCTTGTTAGAAAACTAAAACTGGGCTTCTTCTTTCGAATTAAATCATGTCTGTCTTTTGAATCAAGAAGGAGACTGGTCTCAGCTACATTTCTGTCTGTGTTGGACTATGGTGATGTCTGGTACATGCATGCCTAACCCATAGTTTACGGTCACTGGACAGTGTGTATCATGGAGTTCTGAGGTTCATCAGCAATTTTAAATCTCTTACCCATCATTGTCTGCTTTATGATCGTGTAGGATGGTCTCCTTTGTCGGCTCACAGACTGAATCATTGGCGTATTTTAATTTATAAGTCTATTCTAGGTCTGCTCCCATCCTACCTTCAGACCTACGTCAGTCGGAGAACCACAGACTCTTATAATCTGCGTTCTCAGGATCTTTTCTTGTTGTCTGTTCCTAAAGTTAGAACTGAACAGGAGAAAAAGGCCTTCAGGTATGCAGCCCCATTCACCTGGAATGAACTACAAAAAGACCTGAAACTGAAGGATCTGGTTTCGTTGGACACTTTTAAGAGGATGCTGTGTGACTTAGAGAGGGAGATATCTGGCTGCAGATGTTTTACCTGACGCACTTTTGTCTACATTTCATGAGCACTTTTTGAGTTGACTTTGGAAGGTTTGACTTGTCTTTGTGCTTTTTATGTATTCGTTTTATGTATGGAAGTCTGTAACTATTTAATGTACTGCTGCCCGTCTTGGCCAGGACACTCTTGAAAAAGAGATTCTTAATCTCAATGAGGTTTTCCTGGTTAAATAAAGGTAAAATAAAAAATAAATTCAAAAAAAATTGTGATTATTAGTGGAGTATTAGAGTCCATAAATATAGCCAGCGTGATCAGGAAACAGAAGAAAACTGAATGCTTGTGTTTCAGCTTCTCTGACCGTCCACATCTGAGCGCTGTTTGATCTAGACTTCATAGAAAAGGTAACCCACCGACCAGTTGGTACATATAAACCCAGCGTGCACACCTTTTGAATTTTACCTTACAGGATCTCCCGGTAATGAACTCTGCCAAATTCCAAACACATCTCGCTGCTGTTTTGAGCAGATAATGCGCAAATTAAATATTGCAGCTTTAAATGTCTGTTTATAGCCAAATCAAATTGTAATGGTGCTTTATGTGGGACCAATTATAGAAGGCTAGAACAGCTCTCAGCCATAACAGGCTCCCTCCAAAGATGTCATTATTTTTAAGCTTTTCCTCTTGAAAAATCCTTCAGTGCTTTGCCTGAGCTGCCCTTTCTTTTTAGAGCACTTTCTGGGGATGCTGCTCTCCGACTCAATTGAAGTAGAGTACCCCAAAGCACTGCACTCCCAAATTGCCAGTTGACTTCACCAGTGTGGAGGACTCCAATTTGGCAGGAGCAGGCTCAGGCGGGGAAAATTGACTGATTGATTGTCCAATAAGATTTCATGGTTTACGGCTCTGCCTCCTATTGACCAATTTATCAGGCGTTTTGTGTTATTGTCTCTGTAGCCAGTGGTGTTAAAAACAAGGAATTTACACCAAACTTTGAGAAGACAGGCTGGATTGAACATCTGTCTGATCATTATCTTGACAATACAATAATGATTTTCCCTTAAGTCCAGGCATAATAATAATGCATTAAATGTGTTATTACCTCCGCCAAGTGTAATGGCAGAGGTTATGTTTTCATCGGGGTTTATCTGTCTGTATGTCTGTTTGTCTGTTAGCAAGATAACTCAAAAAGTTATGGATGAGTTTTCATGAAATTTTCAGGAAATGTTGATACTGGCACAAGGAAGAAATGATTAAATTTTGATGGTGATGGGGGGGATTTTTTGTTTGTTGGTCTGTCTGTTAGCAAGATAACTCAAAAAGTTATGGACGGATTTGGATGAAATTTACAGAAAATATTGATACTGGCACAAGGAACAAATTATTACATTTTGGAGGTGTTGGGGGTAGGAGTGGGAGTGGGGGCAGCTCATCTGCCATGGTGGAAGTCTGCGTTCTCCAAGTGCTTTTCTAGTTCTGGTTTTAATCAGGGCCTAACAGTCCCTACATTCTGCTGTGATTTAAAGGTGGGGTAGGCGATCCTGAAAAACCATTCGAGCAAGTTACATTTTGAAAGTACACAATTCAAAAGTCCAAACCCCCCCCTTAAAAAAAAACACAAAAAAAACAAAAGTCCAAACCCCTTTCTTCAGACATCCCCCCAAAGCCACGCCTCCAGAGTACTAGCACATGCAATGCTTGTTCCCGAAAGTTCACGAGTGGTGCACAGCAACAATTTGCCCAGCTCTGACCCCGGCCCTGATCCATGTATACCTCGTTCAGTCTCCTCCAACACCCCCGCTCTTACAGAACAGCCCCAGTTCATACCTATCTGGCTAACGTTACATTTCCTAGTGATTTATGTTAGTGACAAAACAGTTTGCTGGTGAACTTCACATTCTAATATAGCTAATATAGCCAAGCTCTGGCTCTAGCTTCGTTTCCTGAACAAGTGCTCCAAACCTCTGAGGACGCTTGATTCATGCCCAAAGAGGGGTACATGCAGAGGGGGGAGGGACAAATGGCAGTTGAGTTTGATAGACATATCACCGTTCAATCATTTCGATGGGCCGGTTAAAATGATTGGATGGTGTTTTTTCAGTCTTATCCGTTCCACAGGTGACTAAAACTCTTTTATTTTTGTGTTAGAGCATTTAATAAATTGGTTGTAATTGTGGTGTGAAGGGGATTTTAACCCTTTCATGCATGAATTATGAGAACCTTAATCAAGATTTTTTTTTTTCCTGAGTGTTTTTATTCCTCTTTAGGCATGAAAAAAAAAAAAATGTGATTTTTTTTTTTTAAAATCAACCTGTTTTTCATGGAGTTACAAAAATGTCCACTCAGCTACACCATGAATTTTATTCTTGAAGCAAAGAAACATGTATTTAAAACCCAATATCATAAAGTGATATAAAAACAGTGAAATGAAACCATGTTTAATGCAGCTAATCTGATGTTTTCTCACAATTCAACATATTCTAATACTAGTTATTATTAACTTCATGGAGATAATATGCAAAAAATAAATATTAACAATTGATTTCCACTCAAGAACCAATCAAGAACAGCAAAGTTACAATAATGGTATGAATTGCAGTTCATGAGATGATGCATAAGTGTCCACTGTGTTGGTTGATATGGAACTAAAACAACAAAGCCCATGAATATACAAGAGAACAGCTGTAGAGTAACTGTCCACTGTAGTGACCACTATGCATGAAAGGGTTAAGCAATATAGTAAAAAATGCTCCAGGAGAACATCTCCCACCCCACCTTTAACCCGAATTCATGATAAACATATTAAACTCTGACTGGTTTGTGTAACTGAAGGCTTTGGAAAAAGCATGTTTTTTATTTCTGCAGCTTTCAACCTTATCACACAGTCTCCATCTGCATATAAGGCGTCCTCATTTGTTACACGATAAAATAAGAAAAATTACATTAAGGCAAGTTAAGATAAACTCAAGCACTCTTGTACAGGGGAACTGAAGGGTCACAACAGCGGTGGTATATGAATAGATCTGTAGATAAGCAATGCTAAATGGAAAGGATAACATCTACTAGATGAGAAGGCTTAAATAAATCATATACAAATAGGATACAAGAGCATTAAGGGTTTTAAAGCAGTGAAATGCACACATATTACCAGCAGTAATGTTTTATTTTATTACGGTGTGATGCAAAGTTAATTTGTACTGAAACTCAGCGTGTACGTGCAGGGTTTTCTGTAGGTTTTTATTTGACTTCGGTGCTGTTGTTGCTGGGGGATTAGCAGGTTCATCCTGGCTGGGAAAATAAAATTAGATGTCTGTTAGTGGTGCACTACTGGGGTATTTAGGTGTACTCCTGCAAAATAAATTAGAAATTATTAATGTGATGCTATTTTGCAATATTACTCCCATATATTTATTTATTTTTATTTTTTTTTAAATTGGCAAAGCAAGAGCAGATAAGTATACAGCTGCAAGCCTTGGATATAGAGAAACTGATTTTAGTTACCTTTGATGCTCTTCATGTCGATTTACATTAATTTTGCTGCCCAAATTGACTCGCATGCTGAATCTAGTCCTTGTAATTTAAGGGAAAACCCTCATTTGAAAGATGAAAACATGTTCAATTTGATCATTGAATCTACTCACTATCAGTTTGGACAGTTACACTGAAAAAAATCCAAATCTTACCAAGTGTGTTTTTCTCATTTCTAGTCAAAATATCTCATCACACTTAAAATAAGACATAATCACTTAAAGAGTAACTTGTACATGAGATGTAAGAATTTATTTTTTGACAATAAATCTTTAAAATCTTATTTCAAGAAATCTTACCAAGATAATTTTCGCGTGTTCCATTGGCAGATTTTTTTTTTGCTTGAATTAAGCAAAAAAAAAAAAATCTAGAATTAAGCAAAAAAAAAGATTTATTGTTATTTCAAGATTTATTGTCTAAAAATAAGTTCTTATATCTCACTGAAAAGTTACTCTTTAGGTGATTATGTCTTATTTTAAGTGTGATGAGATATTTTGGCTAGAAATGAGAAAAATACACTTGGTAAAATTTTGATTTTTGCAGTGCACATGCTCTTTGTTCCACACAAACGTCAATTTGAAGTGCATTTTTGCAATGTTTTACTATTGTGAAAAACTGTCGTGTGATAAACTTGGTTAATTAGTTGTTATTCAGAAGTATTTGAATGTTGCGCTGCAGATTCTGGAAAACTATGAGTAATCCATCATTTCCACAGGGTAGAGGGCTCAAGTACTACAACGCCCATAATCCTGAATTCATCTAAAAGTGAATTATTTGAAGATTCTACGTTTTATTTGGTAAAACTAGTTCTTATTAGGGATGTCCGATATTGGCTTTTTTGCCAAAAACCAATATGCTGATATTGTCCAACGCTTAATTTCCAATTCCAATATCTACTGACACCGCTGCCAATATATGTGGGATATTAAACTAATTTTAGGTAACATCACATATCTCCTGTCATGGAATTAACACATCATGTCTAATTTTATTGTGATGCCCCATTGGATGCATTCTCAAATGCAACAAGGCTTTCAAAATGTAAACACTGTCTGTGCAAAGAATACATACTTCAACCTAAGTTGTGGAAAAAATGCCATATTTATTTATTTTCTCTCCCTCCCTCCATGAGTCTATTACAGTGTGGCAACTCTACTGTACAATTTTGAAAACTGCACATTTCTTTCAGCTACAAACAACACTTCATTTACGCGTCGGTAAATGCCGGTGAAATCAAGGCATTATTTTATTGGTTTTAATGATAGGCAAAAAAATCAATAACGATATTCACCGATGTTACATTTTTATACCAATATCGGGCTGATAATATCTGTGGGCCGATATTATTGGACATCCCTAGTTCTTATCTTTCACTCCAACATGACTGAGGTTTTGCTCCTGATGTTCCCATGAACCAGAAAACTATATTACATCATTCTAAGTTCTTTGACAGTAGCAGAGTATAGACAAAGAGATTAGAGAGAAACGACAAATCTGTTGTGCTTTTTGAGAACCAATTTTGATGCATCAGGGTAGAAAAATAGCTTGACTGCTGTGTGATTATGTTGCAGTGGAACAAAGAATTACCTTCCATTTCTGGGAAGTTCGCTCATATTTTTTTTTTTTTTTCTTCAACGCACACAACAGAATTTTAACCTCCTTCATTAGACACGTCTTACTTAGATGCACCTTGGGCTACTTTCTACCTCAAAACTTCCACAAAACTCCACAGGCATGTACCTTTAACTTTTTTTTTTTTATCAAAGAACAAGATATTTTTAATTATCTATGAGTGGAATTTCTACTTTAGAAACCTCCGTTGCATACAAAACCTCCCATTTCTTTGCAACTGTGTTCTTCATAATTAGTCATGTGATATCATTTTAGTCGATTTTGTTTTGTAGCAGTGAATAGAGGTTAACAAACAAGGTGCTTATATGTTCTTCAAGCACAGGATTAATGCATGGGATTCCTGGACTTTTGTCGACCTTGAGGGTTTGCAGACATTGAGCTGCTGTTGTTGACTGTGTTTTGTCAGTAATCCAGCCAAGCCTCTGTCCCTAGACCCTTAATCCAGGTAAATAACGGACACATGCGCCATAAGTAGCGGAAACAAAAATACAAAATGATTTTACTTTTTCAGAATCCTCATGCCACTTGTTAAATTTCCATTTCTCTGATGCATGTGTTTAACCATATGCATGCCCCTGGCCTTGCACTGAGCACTTGTATATTTTGTTCTGTGAGAAACTTGTAGAGGCAAGTACAAAAAAATAGTGCTATTTATGATCCCGTTATCGAGGAGGCAGGCGTAAAAATAACAATATCCAGTAAATTGTGGGTTGTCATTATTTAACGTGGGTCTTCTTTCCTTCCGCGCGTGCTGTGAAGTGATTGGATTGCAGTTATTAGCAAAGACTCTCTGCAGCTGTAATTGCCATATCAGGATTGAGTCATGGGGAGATGCGTGATGGCTGTAAGCAGCGAGGAAAAGGAGGGAGGGCTGACAATAATTGGGTTTGTTACATTTGATTGATGCACACTTTCATCCAGCTTCTCGTCATTTTCTCAGGGATTATGTACTATAAAACATGATGTAATTACTGTTGAGATCTTGGCCTATCAACAGTTTATCTACTTTGGAAATCACTCCCGTAATGTTGCAGTAGAAATGAAGTACCTTTAGGCTAATGGCTGGAGCGGCAGATAATATACTGTGTAATGTCTTAGCGGAGCAAGGAGCATGCCTGCTTCCACTCGCACAGAAACAACCCATGTTTTATTACTCAGTGCAGAAGAGAAGGAGAAATACCTGCACTCCATGGGTTAGTCTTGAAGGAGTGATATTTTGCTTTTTTTTAAATTGAATTATGCATTTTTGTCAAATCCCCTCTCAACGTACCATTATTTGGAGACAAAATGACTCATCTTATTATCTGCAATCATAAACAAATACGACTTTTTCTATTAAACAAATCCCAAATCAGTCAACTTTGACAACCATTGTTTTAAACCACTAAGACACAGGTGTCAAACATGCGGCCTGGGGACCAAATCTGGCCCGCCAAAGGTTCCATTCTGGCCCGTGGGATGAAAGTGCAAAAATTAACCTGAACAAATCATTTTGGTTCAGGTTCCACTTACAGACCAATGTGATCTACAGTTAAAATAACAACACAATTACCCATAAATAATGACAATGACAAATTTTCTTTGTGAAAAGTTATGTGGAAAAAATTTAAGTGAAAAAAATAACATTACACTGTGAAAATTTTTACATTTACAAAACTTTTCTTTCACAATAAAATGCAAATAAATACATAAATAAAAACAAAGATGAACAATATTCTGCCTGTTACTAAATGTTTGGTGCATTTATGGATCCACAGTGATCTGTAGTTGTGTTAATAATAAGAGATGAAATATTGTAGAAATTATCCAAATTTTAGTTCCAAACTCCAAAATTTTAACAATATTCTGCCTGTTACCAAATGTTTATGTAACACTGTGTGTAATGCACATGTAAAAATAATAAGTCGAGGCATAATACTGTTAAAATTGCAGTAATTTTTCAAATGAAATTTCTGTTTTTTCAGGTTTTTCACATCTGTTTTGTAAAATGTTAATATTTACCTCCGCCAAGGAGGTTATGTTTTTGCCAGGGTTTGTTTGTTTGTTTGTCTGTCTGTTTGTTTGTTTGTCTGTCCGTTAGTGTGCAACATAACTCAAAAAGTTATGGACAGATTTGGATGAAATTTTCAGGGTTTGTTGGAAATGGGATAAGGAAGAAATGATTAAATTTTGGTGGTGATCGGGGGTGGGGGGGCCCACGGGGGGGGCCACTGATCAGCCTTGGCGGAGGTCTGCGCTCTACGAGTGCTTCTAGTTTCATAATTTAATTGGTGATTTTTTTGTACTAAAAAAAAAAAGAAAGAAAAACTTTGATTTGTCATTATTTATAGGTTATTAAGTCATTATTTTGCTGGTCTGACCCGCTTGAGATCAAATTGGGCTAAATATGGCCCCTGAACAAAAATGAGTTTGACACCCCTGCTCTAAGAAGATATTCACTCAAAGATCACAGGAAAGCTGCCGAGACATATTATAAATCTTAGCCTCTCTGAGAATCAAACTTGCCACCCTGCAGTATGTAGTAGAATTTAAAGGAGTGATATTTTGCTTTTTAAAAAAAATGGAATTATGCGTTTTAAAACCTGTGGTCTACATAAAATATAAATGCTATGCTTGGGTCTGAATTCTTCATAAATTCAACTCCACAGGTCCATCTTCAACCCTATTTCTGAATTATGACACCAGAAAGGTCATTTTGAGCACTGGCTCTTTAAATGCACATGACCCCACCCCCTTCCGGGTTGTTGAGTGTTGCTGCTCTGTCCCGTTCAGCCACTTATTTCGTTAATACAACCGAAAACTGTACATTTTAGGTAATTGGCTCGAGGTTTGGATATATTTTTAGTTTTTCCTACAACTGCTGCTGCTGACAAACAATTATGGCAGACTCGGAGAAATGCTCATCGGAAGTCTTGACTTTATGGGCAGGATCTATCAAAGGTTTGCGTGTATTAAAATGTGTGCAAACTCATTGCACATGCAAAAAAATGCGCAAACTGATTTATGAACAGTGTGCGATAAGGGTTGCGTCTTTCAAAGGTGCAAAATAGCGCGTCTGCATCCAGTTAGTACATTTGACACACTGAATATGCAGTCTGGGAGGAGAAAATGTAAATGCATTAATTTAGTACACGCAAAGTGATTTATCAAACCCAAAAGCAATTTTGCTCATAGAAACTGCGTCTATATTTACCACGTCTCAAAGGGAGGTGCAAACGGTTTGGATGTGTAATTGCGCACACATGGAAGTGGTTAGGAGACAAAGAAATGATGAAACGAGATGCAGAGAATGCAGTTTTCACCCTCGTGTGAATACCTTCTATGACAAAACTAATCCAACGTCACATTTCCTTGCGTCTGGATCATTCAGTCACTGTTCCCATTAGTGCTGGTGGATCTCAGAGATGTTTTTACAGCGTATTTTCTCCAGTAGTGCACGCAAAACCCTCATTTAAATAGGGCGGTCTCCAAGACTTTGCACCTGTTGTAATTTGTGCAAGCAATCTCGGTAAATAACCCGCAAACTGTGGTCACAACCCACACGCAAAATTGTAGGTTGCACAGGCAAATTACAACACGCAAATTGAGATCTTAGTAGATCCGGCCCTATATGTGCAAATGTTGTGACGTAAGTTGTAAACATAACAAATTAGAAGGAATTGAAACAGGTTTTAGAAATTGACAAAATTTTTGCCAGAATGAATATAAACATAGCTTTGCAGCACCTGGAGGGTTCAAATTCAAACTTTCTGAACTGTTAGGATCCAAATACACAAATAAATGAACCAAAGACTAATAAAAGTGGGTTTAGCAAAATATGACCCTTTTAAGCAATGTGATGTCGCGGAGGCGTAAACGACAAAGAAGTTCGTGGAGAATGGATTTGTTGTCAATCAGGCCTTCCTTTATTGTGCATAAGTGAGAAACTGACAGACGAAGCTTCGCCCTCTCTTTAAAGTCAGTTCTCACCTATCCAGGAAGTCAGTCTAACTTATAGTAGCCTGTGCTAAGCTTAAATGTGATTGTTAATAATAATAATAATAATAATAATAATAATAATAATTTATTTGTAAAGCGCTTTCAATCAAAGTGCTGTACAGATATAAAATCAATCACAATAAAACAATAAAACATAAAAGCTAAAAACATTAACAGTAAAAGCCCATCACGACTTATAACACAGAGTAAACAAGTGGGTCTTGAGCTTTGCTTTAAAAACCTCCACAGAGCATGCCTGCCTTATGTCCAGAGGAAGACTTTTCCAAAGTGTTGGCGCACGGAAAGAAAAGGCTCGCTCACCGACAGTCTTTTTCCTGACTTTAGGCACAGTCAGGAGGCCAGATCCTTGAGAGCGAAGGGCACGAGAAGGTGCACACAGTCTAACCAGCTCTGTCAAGTAAGAAGGTGCTGCTCCATTTAAAATTTTATAAGTCAATAAAAGCACCTTAAAATCAGCACGAACCTGACATGGAAACCAGTGAAGAGAGGCCAACACTGGGGTAATATGATCAAATTTCCCAGCTCCAGTCAGAACCCGAGCTGCAGCATTTTGCACCATCTGCAGGACTCTGAAACTTTTTTTGGGTAATCCTGAAAGAAGAGCGTTACAATAGTCCAAACGAGACGTTACAAAGGCGTGAATGAGGACTATGATGTATGATGTATGACACTGTCACTAAGCAGACAAAAGCAGACAAAAGAAAATAAGATAGACGCAGACAGAACGTAAGACCTTGGAGTCGTCCTGAGAAGTTTTGAGGAGTTGGGTCATGCTTTACCTTGTGGTATTGTTAGAGATAAAGTAGCTTATAATATGCAGAATTGAGGAACTGACTGAGAGTAAACATTTGTATCTAGGCCTGTGGTTAGAAAGAGAATGAAAACTGAAGAGCCACCACAGGTGTCTTATGAACTAACAGAAGACTTATGGTCCATATTAAAATCAGTATTAACAGTGGTGTTTACTTTTATTGGAAATGCACCCATTTGCCAGAATAAAATATTCCACCTCAGACATGTTCCCCTGTTATTTGAGTCAAGCCAGTCATTATTGTGAAATAAACAAGACTTGATCTCCCAGATGAGGTTTATCTCTTGATAATCACTGGCTTCCTGTACTTGTTCCACTTAATCCACTGTTTATTAAATGATTGAGGTGAATCTTAAATAATTATGAGGTAAAGTTTGACTGACTTACAGCAGATTCCATCACGTCTGCTAAAAAAGGGTCATGCTATTGTGGGATCTGTAATATAAAACAACAATGGACTGTTATACAGAAACATCCTACGACAAATAGCTGTGATTGACCGGTCTGAATTGAAAACTCAACAAATCTGTGTAATAAGGTTAACAACTCTTCAAAATTAACTTACTTTAATATCCCAGAAGGGAAATTCCGTTTCTGTATTACCCCCATCCCAATACACACACAGTACCAGGCATTAGCGATTAGCATTAGCACATTAGGAGCAGTGAGCTGCCATTGAAGGCGCTCGGGGACCAACTCCAGATTTTTATCCGTAACTTTGTCAAGGGCACTGACAGGAAAATTAACCTATGCATACCTGTTTTTAATAGAGCTGAACCTAGTGGACCCTGAGGGAACATGTGCGGCATGGAGAGATCGGATTAACTCAACATTGGAAGGAACATGGAATCATATACCTGTGGGGTGTAAATGCTAACCACTATCCCACCGCGCTGCCCTTGCAACTGGGAATAGATTTTTTTCATAAACATGGCTGTTTAGAATATCATGTGATCATAACAGATTAAAGGCACTTTATTTGGGTTTAGTGAAAAATACCAGAGCTCCTTCTTTTGCTTTATACCACAGGTGTCAAACATGCGGCCAGACATAAAGACATAAAGAAAAAAAATGTGTAGGGTACAGATAGTTTAGAGACTTTACACTACCAGTCAAAAGTTTGGACTCATCTGTTTTTTCTTTATTTTCATTACCATTTACGTTGTAGATTCTCACTGAAGGCATCAAAACTATGAATATGAATGAACACATATAGAATTATGTATTTAAAAAAAAGTGTGACATAACTCAAAGTATGTTTTATATTTTAGATTCTTCAAAATAGACACATTTTGCTTTTATTACTGCTTGGCACATTCTTGGCATTCTCTCGGTGAGCTTCATGAGGTAGTCACCTGAAATGTTTTCCAAGAGTCTTGAAGGAGTTCCCAGTGATGCTGAGCACTTATTGGCCATCTGTGGTCCATCTCATGTCATTTAAATGAGAAGGTGAGTCCAAACTTTTGACTGGTAGTGTATACCAAGTAAACAAACACATCAGTTTAGATTTGTACTGAAATGTGAGCTGAAAATGGGGAGTAAATGGTTAAATGTTTGTATTTAAGTCACAGGTGTCAAACATGCGGCCTGGGGGTCAAATCCGGCCCACCAAAGGGTCCAGTCCAGTCCTAACCCTAACCCTAACCCTTGGGATGAATTTGTGAAATGCAAAAATTACACTAAGATATTAACAATCCTTTTAGTTCAGGTTCCACATTCAGACCAATTCAATCTCAAGTGGGTCAAACCAGTAAAATACTATCATAATAATATACAGGGTGACACAAAAAAACAGGAACTTTTTAACAATCCAATAAAACCAAGAGTGATGGAAAAAAAAATATTTTATTCATTGTAATTGAAACCTTAAAACATGCCATTTAAGAAACAAGGATGGAATTTTCATTTTTTAAAAATTACAGGGTGACCCAAAAAAACGGGAATTTTTGAAGTGCGTATTGGCAGACATGAGCAAGTGGCAGCACTGTGAGACTGTGACCTTGAGCAAGTAAACACACCCCCATTTTAGTAACCATTGGCGGCTGTGCGAGAATTGTTCGGTAACCGTGTGATCTCAAGTTTCGGTAACGTTCCCTGGCCCCCTAGATCGCCAGATTTGTCCGTTTGTCATTTTTTCTTGTGGGGCTATCTCAAGAGTAAAGTGTACACGACTCGACCAAGAACTCTGGATGAGTTAAAACAGAGAATTCAGGATGAAATTCACAGTATCCCAGCTGAGATGTTGCAGCGGTCAATGAGGAATCTCAACAGCAGATTTCAAGAATGCATTCGTACAGGAGGATGCCATCTACAGGAAGTCATTTTTAAAAAATGAAAATTCCATCATTGTTTCTTAAATGGCATGTTTTAAGGTTTCAATTACTATGAATAAAATATTTTTCTTCCATCACTCTTGGTTTTATTGGATTGTTAAAAAGTTCCCTTTTTTTGTGTCACCCTATATAAATAATGACAACTTCAAATATTTCTCTTCGTAAATGTAAATATTTTTCATGTATTAAGACATTCATGTATAAAACAAAGATGTGAATAACCTGAACAAATGTGAACAACCTGAAATGTATTAAGAGAAGTAAGTACAATTTTAACAATATTCTCTGTGTTACTGAATGTTTTATGTGTTTGTAGATCCACTGTGATCTGTAAGTTATAACGTACATGTGAAAATGATAAACTGAGGCAGAATATTGTTAAAATGACACTTATTTTTTTCAGTTTGTTCATGTTAGTCACATTGTTTGAAAGGATAGTTTGTCGATGTAAACCTTTTCCTAATGTAAATTTACTTTTTTCGCTCTTTGTTTGGCGTTGACATTATTTATATATTATTACGTTATTATTTCACTGGTTCGGCCCACTGCAGATCAAATTTAGGTGAATGTGGCCCCTGAACTACAATGAGTTTGACACCCCTGATTTAGGTCATAGTGAAGTTGTAAAACAGTAGGAGTGACCTAGATATTTTGACACGTCTGTGGTTTAATAAACAAAAAATACTGGATCCTAGAATTCATGGTACAACTCAGCAGAATCTGGTGTTACATTCTCTTTCTTTGGTAAATGTGCACTTCTAAAGTATTAGGGTTATTTAATATTTGACTGTATTTCACATAGACAGGCCCTGCAGACATTATACAGCCTTATTCACTGACTCCCCATAGTAAACTGAACGGATTAGGTATTCCCCTTTGAGATGTAATCCATCAGCAATGAATTTATCCTACAAATGGTGCTCTCTCTCTCTCTCTCTGTGTGTATCCATAAGCTAATTTACCTTCATCGGTGCCATAAAGTTCCGTTTTAGGGAACATTTTTCTCTCATACTGAAGGAACTAGTTTATGACAAAATCTAACAGCATCCATAACTTTTCCACATTCCCTGGAGAGGAGTTCCACCAGGCAAAGGCCAATCTATATGTGTGTGAACTTTGACCTGTGCACATGCTCAGTGGCCTTTGCCGTCCCCTGAGAATGTACTAAACGATGGAAATGTCGCCCAGAGCAACAGTGAGGGTCGGCGATGTGTTTTTAATGCTTGTAAGGCAACAGTGGAACTTGACGGCACAGGAAAATGAATGAAATCCTATTTTAGACATGCAAACTACGCTGTTTATTGGATGGATTTGATGACTTTCCTTAGGGCGTAAAAAAAAAAAAAGTGCGGAAAATAACAAGTTAAGGCAAGTTTATTTACATGCTTTATGTTAACAAGAACATACAAATGATAATATACAGGGTGTCCCATAAGTCTCCATACATAGGAGACATAATACATTCCATACATATATGGTTCTAACATGTATTTCTTTATATTTCTTCTTTCTAGTTCTTCAGCAGTGGAGGACACGCATTGAAATGTGTTCCCGACAAAATGGCAGTCATATAGAGCATATTATATAAATAAAAATGGTTTATGCCAATATGCGTTTATTTTTCCTATGTATGGAGACTTATGGGACACCCTGTATATGTAAAGCTAACATCCATCATGGATAACCTCTCCCACCCCCTGCTCCACACTGTAGAGGCCCTAAGCAGCTCCTTCAGCACCAGACTTTTACATCCCCTGTACAAGAAGGAGCGTTTCCGCAGGCCGTTCCTCCCCACAGTCATCAGACTGTATATCACTTTTGCTTTTTTGTCTGTGAAAAGTGCTCTATAAATAAAATTTACTTTACTTTACTTTATCACAGTGGTTCCCAACCTTTTCTGGCTTATGACTCCGTTTTAACAACACAAATTTCTGGCGACCCCCGACATTCAAAACGGAGACTTTTTTTTTGCTAAAATTAATTTGTTTTTGATCATGTGAATAAACTTTAATTTTAGACGACATTTAGTCTATATAATGTATATTATTACGGATGGAGGCAGAAAAGCCAGGTGTAGATTACTGCACCAAGTGAGAATTTTATTATTGTTATTATTAGTTTGGTGAGCAAGCCTTTTCCTTCTGTGCGCCAACACTTTGGAACAGTCTTCCTCTGGACGTAAGGCAGGCATGCTCTGTGGATGTTTTTAAAGCAAAGCTCCAGACCCACTTGTTTACTCTGTGTTATATGTCTTCATTTGTTTTTTTACCTCCGCCAAGGAGGTTATGTTTTTGCCAGGGTTTGTTTGTTTGTCTGTCCGTTAGTGTGCAACATAACTCAAAAAGTTATGGACAGATTTGGATGACATTTTCAGGGTTTGTTGGAAATGGGATAAGGAAGAAATGATTAAATTTTGGTGGTGATCGGGGTTATGTTGCACACTAACGGACAGACAAACAGACAGACAGACAAACAAACAAACCCTGGCAAAAACATAACCTCCTTGGCGTGGGGGGGCCCACGGGGGGGGCCACTGATCAGCCTTGGCGGAGGTCTGCGCTCTCCGAGTGCTTCTAGTTACCTCCACCAAGGAGGTTATGTTTTTGCCAGGGTTTGTTTGTCTGTCTGTTTGTTTGTCTGTCTGGTGTGCAACATAACTCAAAAAGTTATGGACAGATTTGGATGAAATTTTCAGGGTTTGTTGGAAATGGGATAAGGAAGAAATGATTACATTTTGGTGGTGATCGGGGGTGGGGGGGCCCACGGGGGGGGCGCAGACAAGAAAATTTCATCAAAATCTGTCCATAACTTTTTGAGTTATGTTGCATACTAACGGACAGACAAACAAACAAACAGACAGACAAACAAACAAACAGACAGACAAACAAACCCTGGCAAAAACATAACCTCCTTGGCGTGGGGGGGCCCACGGGGGGGGGGGCACTGATCAGCCTTGGCGGAGGTCTGCGCTCTCCGAGTGCTTCTAGTTGTGAATGATTTTATATCTGTACAGCACTTTGATTGAAAGCGCTCTACAAATAAATTATATTATTATTATTATTATTATTATTATTATTATTACTGTATCTTATTTTATCATCGATCCACTCTTTCATCCATATTCAATATTTGTTAAATATAAAGTTTATATATGTGCCAAGTTGGAAGTAAATTGAAACAAAACTGATGTTTTCATAGACATTTGAAATTTTGTCCATTATAAGTAAATGGGAATAGAAAAAGATTAAAAAATGTAACAAAAACTTTCAGAAACAAGTTATCACTTATATTTTGCAGAGTGATGTCTAAAAGTAATCTGTATATCACTGCAACGTTTTAAGTGAACTGAGTTAAAATTGACGTTTTTTATCGCGATTTTAAATTTCACCCATTTTAAGTAAATGGGAGAGTGGGAGAGAGAAAAAAAAAGATTTTAAAACTTCATAGAAAATTTTAACTTTGACCTACTTTTCCCAAAATGTAACCACATCTATTCTGGGTCACTGGCAATTTATAAACCCAATTTGGTATGAATTCAACCAATACTGCTGCTAAAGTGTTAACAAATAAATAAACAAAACGAACCAAAAACAATACAACAACAAAGTAACAAAGTCAAGAAAGTTAATTTTAGAGCTCGGATAGCGATCTAGAAAGGAAAAATGACCACACTAGGACACACCAAAGATCTACAGCTAGATTGTTAAATAATGAAATAACTGACTTTTTTTTTATTTATTTTTTTTACCTTCATGGTGCAAACTGTCAATAAGGTGAAGCAGCTAAAGATTCAAATGCATTTCAAACAAGAAAAAGAGAAGGGCAGTCAGCCTCTGTTCTCCTCCACTGGTCTTAGATCCGATCTCATTTCTATTTAGAACCTGATCATAAAGGTTAATCATGGACGCCATGATCGAAAGACAATAGGCTTGTGCCAAAGCTCACACACTCCACACAAAGTCTCATATTCCATAAAAGAGACAGATGTTTAAAAAGAATTAATAAACGCGACCGCTTGCATTAATTACACCATCACACTGACAAATAAGTACTGTAAAGGATCATTAAGCTAAATACTGGCGCAATAAAACATATGTTGTTAGTGTAACATATCCTGGTGATTATCTCCTGCATGATGCTTCTCATTTTTCTAATATGTCTCTAGGAGCCAGTGCTGCCGTCAGCTGATCATCTGCAGGTCATTAACTTGATTTTAATGTAACCATAATAGCAGAAATATCAGGAAAATGCAAAAGCAGAGATATGACACAGAAACAGAAATATTCCTTTAGTCTACCTGACGGTCATAGGCCCAATCCCAATTCACCCCTTGGCCCTCCCCCTTGGCCTTTGCACTGGGCACTACCCCCTGAAACAGGTAATCATTGATGTCGCTATTGGCTTAGAGTCTGGTTTCGACTGACTAAACTGTCATGAGATAACTTTTGTTATGATTTGGTGCTATATAAATAACATTTGATTTGATTTGATAAACAGATGCAACAACTTTGCTTCTAAAAGAACTCCACCATGCCGTCAGCAGCTATAATCGTCTCTGTTGCATAGGCTTTGGTCATGTTTTTATGGCTATCAACTGCAAACCACAGAAAAACGATTTATAACATATTGAAACAGCGTTAAACGGACAATCAAATAATTAAAGGTATTTTTTCTTGTTTTGTTTTCTCATGCCTATACTTTTTATTGCATCTCTGCTGTAATGCTTTTAATGTTTTATGTAAAGCACTTTGAATTGTCTTGTGTTATGAAATGCGCTATAGAAATAAACCTGCCTTGCCTAAGTTGTTTACAAAGAAAATATGTACATTTGTGTGTTTTTGTCATCACACTGCTGCACTTTTTTGCTGTTTTTACCTCCATCTGGCCGATGATTCAAACAGAATTATGGGAGATTTCTCATACCCCTCTGTTTGTAGTGTGGTCCTGAAAAATCTCTATTTCAAGGGCCAAACAGCCCTCCCCCTCCAACTCATCAAGAATCAGGACACCCCTACCCCTTCACATGAATACGCAAAATGGCGGGTAGGGGTAAGGAGGAGGGGCCAAGGGGTGAATTGGGATTGGGCCATAGTTTTACAGCAGCAAGAATTTTGCTCTGGATTATTTATTTTTAACAGTGAAAAGTCGCCGCTAAAGAATTTGTCATAGATTTGGAAATTAATTAACATATGGACAGCAGTTTAAGGATAATATTTTATCATGTTTTTTGTAAGCCTTAAATCTGAAGAAAATACTCATTTAGGCATTTGCATGTACATCATACTAAATATACTATATACTAAGGGTACGTTTACACGGCAACACTCCGCAAAGATTTCTCCTTTGTGTTATAAAATCATTCCCCGTTAAGACGAAGCCGCTACGATAACGATCTGTGTTAACATGAGTCCGCGAGGACGGCTGAATACGCTGTAGTGGCCATGCCAGACCAGTAGCTGGCAATGTAGAGCTGTAGTGAAACAGTGGCGGTAAAACACGCGCCTGCGCACAAATGATTTCCGATTTAGACAGCCTTTAAATGAGGAGAAGAAGAAGAAGACGAGGCGGACAACGCTATTTACAAACAACAATGGCGAGTGGTCGTACAAAGACGCAGGACTTCTTTGTCTGGACAGACGAGCTGAGCACAGTTAGCAGCACGTATGTTGTTCTGAAACCGCCCATTGTTGTTGTGGTTGTTCCTTCTTTTTCTGCAGCTTTATTGTGTCATAGAGGCTGGCAAACCAACTTGGAGGCGCATTACCGCCACCAACTGGCCTGGAGTGGGTTAACTGGCGGTTCTTGGCTGCGCGTGCATGCGGTGATGTCATATTTTACCCCGGAACGCTCCGATTCGCGTTAACACGGAGCTGAAATGCGGAGCATATCGATAACATTCCACCCTGGACCCTGGTATCAAAAGTTTCCGGATTCAGGCACTCAAGGCACCGTTTCCATGTTAACAGAACGCTAATCCACGATGAAATCTTCCCGGAGTCGACTGAATCCTACACCGTGTAAACGGCCCCTAAGTAATATAGGTGACACGGTGGTGCAGTGGTTAGCACTCGTGCCTCACAGCAAGAAGGTCCTGGGTTTGATTGCAACATCAGTTGACGGGGGGTGGGACCTTTCTGTGTGGAGTTTGCATGTTCTCCCCGTGTCTGCGTGGGTTCTCTCCGGGTACTCCGGCTTCCTCCCACCATCCAAAGACATGGACTGATAGGTTAATTGGTTAATCTAAATTGCCCATAGGTGTGAATGTGAGAGTGATTGTTTGTCTCTATATGTTCAGCCCTACGATGAACTGGTGACTTGTCCAGGGTGTACCCCGCCTTCGCCCCTATGTCCCTGGGATAGGCTCCAAGTGACCCCCATGACCCTAGTGAGGATAAAGCAGGTTCAGATAATGAATGAATGACACTAAATATTATTTTTATTAGATATGTATGGATCAATACCCATAGCTCATTTTAGTGATCAATATTGGAATCAGTGTTAGAAGGAGAATGCTTTCTTTGTCATGGAAAGAAATTTGGCATGATTTCACCTGCATTGCACTGGTTTTATTTTCTGTTTACCTGTCTCAGGTGCCTGAAATACATTTCTAAGGTTTCTAAGATATCTTATGATGTGCCTTGAACTTGTCTTTCATGGCTTCTCTTTCACTGCATTTCTTAGTTTTCCCCCTGCAGGCATTCCTGTTGTATTTTCTGATTGTAGCTCTTCTCCAGTGCTGGTCAGTTCAGTCAGCTCAAGGTCCAACATGTTAAAAAAGGCAACAAGTACTTCAGCCTGATCCACTGTATGTGTTGTTTGTCTGCACCACCTGAAGTGACCCAGACAACTGTCCAATTAATGACTGATTAGGTTAAAATGTAAAATAAAGTTTGAAAGAATTAAAGAGAAATATGCTCTAGAGACACAAAATTTCTATCGTTACTTACAGCTGAGACACTTTGTTAATGAAAAAATAAAAAATTTAGCAGAAAAAAGTAATCAGTTATTGAATGTATTCATAAGGGCTTATGATTCACACAAACATAGAGGTATAATCTCAGATCTATATAAAGGGCTTGTTAACATGAAAACACATTCCACTTTATATATAGAAACAAAATGGGAAATAGAGGGAGGATTGGATCTGACAGAAGAAGAGTGGATAAGAGTCTGGGAATATCAATGGAAGTGTAGTAGTTCACAGAGTTGGAAAGAGTTTGGCTGGAAAAGCTTGATTAGATATTTCATTACACCACATCAAAAGTCCCACTATAGAGATAACTCCCCAATTTGCTGGAGAAAATGTGGTAATACAAATGCAAATCATTGTCATCTCTTCTGGAATTGTTCTGTTATCGAAAATTACTGGAAGGAAATACATAAGGAAACACAAGAAATTATCGGGAGCCACTTATCCTTTGAATGTAAATCTTTATTTTTTGGACTTATACCAGAAGGATGGTCAAAGAGAGACAAATATTTATTTAATATCCTGCTTATAGCGGCCAAAAAAGCCATCACAAGAAAATGGCTTTCATCGGAAAGCCCAACGCTGAGTATGTGGATGGACATTACAGTGGACATATATAAGATGGAGAGACTTACTGCAGAGGTGAACTACAAGAAGGACTTGTTTGTTACGCGCTGGAAGAAATGGATGGAATACATCATGCCACGCAGACCGGACTTTGATACTTTTATTTTTGAATAGAAGATTAGATATAGTAAACGCAATAACTGCAATTCACTCCCTACTTGTTTATGTTCTTTTTGTTTGTTTCATTGTTAAAAAAGGGGACATTCAGATTAACATAATGTTGATGACATTTAAAATGAATATCTTTGTCAACATTGATACAGAATGTCAATAAAAAGTGAATTAAAAAAAAAAAAGTAAAATAAATGCTTTATTCAGGGTGTGACATGGTTGAAGATTGGCACAAATAAACTACATAGTTTAGGTTTGGAAACTGCTATGTATATGTCACAGTAGAGATTGAAATCCAGTAGGATTCGTAATCCTACTTGGACGATTCGTAATCCTACTAAAACAGATTGAAATTTTAGTTTGTCCAAGGACAAACTGAAATCCTACAAGAAATTAGGATCTGAAGATTAACCCTAACCCTAACCCCCCCCCCCCCCCCCCCCCCCAACCCCCCCTAACCCTAACCCTAACCCTAACCCTAGGACAGATAGGATTTCAGTTTGTCTTAGGACAAACTAAAATTTCAATCTGTCCTAGTAGGATTACGAATCCTACTGGATTTCAATCTCTACTGTGATATATACATACAAGACGATATGGACAAAAAAAAAAAAAAAAAATTAGAATTTTTTTTAATGATATGGATGATTTGCGATTGTAATCAATTGTTTTCTGGCAACTAGGGCTGTCAAAATTAACACATCAACATGGATTAATCTATCATCATGATTAATCTGATTAAAAATTTTAACACAATTAACCCAGAATGACTCTGAACGTCTCACACGATGCATTTCAAGCAGTTTGTCTAAGCAGAGTTACTGTCGCGCATGTGCAAATGGGCTGTTGATCTGGCAGTGACAGGCAGCAGAACCAGCTGATAAAGATGGAAGACAGTAAATATCACATTGGTCCTCTGGATGGAAATATGAGGACAAAAAAACCCAAGACGGAACAGTTGTTTTCAAGTTGTTTTGTTGAAACTAGGGATGTCCGCTAATATTGGCCCACTGATATTATCAGCCCGATATTGGCATAAAAATGTAATATCGGTGAATATCGTTATCAGGTTTTTTGCCTATCATTAAAACTGATAAAATCATGCCTTGATTTCGCCAGCATTTACGGACGCGTAAATGAAGCATTGTTTGTAGCTGAAAGAAATGTGCAGTTTTCAAAATTGTACAGTAGAGTTGCCACACTGTAATAGACTCATGGAGGGAGGGAGAGAAAATAAATAAATATGGCATTTTTTCCACAACTTAGGTTGAAGTATGTATTCTTTGCGCAGACAGTGTTTACATTTTGAAAGCCTTGTTGCATTTGAGAATGCATCCAATGGGGCATCACAATAAAATTAGGCATGATGTGTTAATACCATGACAGGAGATATGTGATGTTACCTAAAATTAGTTTAATATCCCACATATATCGGCAGCGGTATCCGTAGATATCAGAATCGGAAATTAAGTGTTGGACAATATCGGCATATTGGTTTTTGGCAAAAAAGCCAATATCGGACATCCCTAGTTGAAACTGTTGAAGTGCATATATATTCCCTTCTTTCTTGAGTCTGTTTGCTCATAAAAATGAAACATGATTAATATAGATTCAAAATGAGTGATATTTAATCATGATTTATTAAAATTAATCCACAGCAACCCTGTGATTAATCTGATTCAAACTTTTAATCGTATGACAGCACTACTGGAAACATAAAATAAAAACCAAAATGTGACTCAAACTGTATACAGCATATGACTTCAGAAACACATTCACAATTAACACATTGCAACTAATAAGTTTCATCTTGAACATAATATTACTTGTGAGGAACAACCTTGAGTTTGTGATTTAGACTTTAGGTTTAGATTTTAGGTAATCACATTAATTCAATACATTGCTCAACCCTAAATACAAGTGATAAGTAAGGAATAATACACATTGACCTGGTCATCACTGTGAAACACACGTCACACCCTTATCCTGCTTATTGATTACCTACTCACTAAAGAAGTCAATAATTTGACAAAAGGATTGATTTTATCGTTTCCACTTAAACAAATAGTCACTTAGATTATATGGCTGAAGGTATTTATAGTAGTACTGGTGTGTGTTTACAGAGACCACAGACATCACAGACCATAGAAAGCCTTCATTACCAATTAAAATCAAGGATTCAATGAAGCACTAAAGTAAAGGCACAATCTAATGGGAGTGGTGTTCTCCAAGATGCCCTCATGAATGAGTCACCAAATGAGTATGAAAATTACTTAAATTATATGTTCGGGCTTAATAGAGAAGCAGAATTAATGCAAAATACACTGAAGCTGTTCTGAATCTGTAAACATAAGATCATTCTTACCATGAAATTTTCTTTGACAAGTTTTTATTTATTTATTTATTTTTAACCTAAACTCAACCACACCTCAGCCATGGTATCATCACACTATGAATGCAAAAAATCTTGTAAAATTTAATGTTTTTTGTGTGTTTTAGTTATGTGCTATTTTGTGCAACTTCTCAACAAAGTAAGTAAACATCATCAGACATTTGTGAAACAAAATCATGTGGCATTCTTGTTAGTTTCTATTATTTCTGTAACTACCGTAGAGCGGCCTGTCAAGAAAATAATGTTTTATTCAATAAACAGAAAGTCTGATCTCAGATTCAGGTGAATGAGACTTTTACACACATCTATCAGTCCATACTAGATATGACTGACATAAAAGTGTTCTGTTACACTTTTTAATGACTGGTCATTGTTAGATTTCTAAACTGAAATGGTATCATTTGTTGATTATTTATGACGGCAGAGTGAGAAGTAGAGATCAGTAAATGATGCAACATGATATCATGAATTGCGTACAGAAAACATGCCACTTTTGATTGGTGTGTTATCTGTATTCATTATAAGGTTTCAACAAGTACCTTAAGGGAAAGTTGAAAGGAACTTTGAAGTGGTAAAATACCACGCGATTAGTGGTTAGGGTTAGTGGTTATGGATATGGATATGTAAACTGGAGATCTGACACGCGATCAAATGGCATTGAATAAGACGTGAAAGGATGAAAATGCATACATATAGCATGCCAAATGCCATAAGAACTGGTGTGACATACAACGTGATTTCATGAGATCAGTCTGAAAAATAATATTTGAGATAAGATAAGATAAGATAAGACTTTATTTGTCCCACTGTGAGGAAATTTGACGGTTAGCAGCAGCAAAAATACAACAAGCAAGTGCAGAGAAAGACTGGTAGAAAAAACCCACAAGCAAGTGAAAAAATGAAAATATATAGAGAAAAATAAAAAAATTGTAACTTTATAAATAAAGAATTAGAATTAAAAATAAAATATTACTTACATAATTACATATATAATTACATAGATAGATTTGAGTCTTTCTGTCAATGCCTGGTACGGCTGTTTGAGTCGGTATCATGCCAATATCAATATTGGATCAATGTATCCCTACTCATTTTCTTATAAACAGAGGAGTCATATAAACAACTAGAAAAGCACTCAAAGAGTGCAGACCTCTGCCAAGGCAGATCAGTCCCCCCAATCACCACCAAAATTTAATCATTTGTTCCTTGTACCTGTATCAACATTTCCTGAAAATTTCATCAAAATCCTTCCATAACTTTTTTAGTTATCTTGCTAACAGACAAACAAACAAACAAACCCCGATGAAAACATAACCTCCTTGGTGGAGGTAATAACCACAATCAGAGGGTAAAAAAAAAGCCTTTTGGAAACGACATAGTCATTGCCAGCGGCCATGGCTCTGAAGGTAGAGTGGGTTGTCCGGTTGGCAATTCAAATCTTGCTTTGTCCAAGTCATGTGCCATTGTGTCCTTGGGCAAGACACTTCACCCACCTTGCCTCCAGTGCTGCTACTCACACTGATGTATGAATGCATGTGGATGTTTGGTGGTGTTCGGAGGGGCTGTTGGTGCGTATTGGCAGCCACGCTTCTGTCAGTCTGCCCCAGGGCAAGGCAGTTTACCACCACCAGAGTGTGAATGAATGATGGATCTATTGTACGCACTTTGAGTAAGCGTTAATAGAAAAGCGCTATATAAATCTAATCCATTATTATTGGTCAGATGTGCAGGTAAATGAAAATATATACTTAGCACTAGTAAAAATGCACAGTCCAAACATGTGGTCTAATTTCCAGAAAATTATTTGCTCAGGTGTCTATTTTGTATATGTTGCTCACAAGATGAGTAACACAGTTAACAGCTGAATTTTTTTTCATTCCTGACACGTGACGTCGGCGTTTAAACTAATCCCTTAATGTCGGACATTGAGTCGAATCTCTTGTACAGAGTCTTGACTGGTAACTTTAAGTGTGGTCAATAGCTGATATAAAGGCAGCAAAAAAAATGCCAAAACATTTTTGCTCGGTCAAAATGTTTTTGCTAGCTCCAAATGCCACAACTTATGATACAACAGAGGGAACGTGCCATTGGTGTATGAATGCATGTGAATGATCCACATCAAGAGGGACCAGCTGAGGTGGCTCGGGCATCTGTTTCGGATGCCTCCTGGATGCCTCCCTGGGGAGGTGTTCCGGGCATGTCCCACCGGGAGGAGACCTCGGGGAAGACCCAGGACACGTTGCAGAGACTATGTCTCTCGGCTGGCCTAGGAACTCCTTGGGGTCCCCCCGGAAGAGCTGGAGGAGGTGTCTGGGGAGAGGGAAGTCTGGGTATCCCTGCTTAGACTGTTACCCCCGCGACCCGGCCCCGGATAAGCGGTGGATAATGGATGGATGGATGGATGTGAATGAATGCGTATGAATGTTTGGTGGTGGTCGGAGGGGCCGTTTGGCGCAAATTGGCAGCCACACTTCTATTACCTGCCACAGGGCTACTGTCGCTACAAATGTAGTTTACCACCACCAGAGTGACAATGTGAGAGTGAATGAATAATGGATCAATAATGTAAATTGCTTTGGGTGCCTTGAAAAGCGCTACAGAAATCTAATCCATTATTATTATTATTATTATTATTATTATTATTATTATTATTATTATGATTGGCATGTTACGAGCAGGTCTGAGCTGTGGTGAAGTTGCTCTGCCATCACAGTACAATCAGTAAGTCTGAGTGATCAGATTTCTCAGGACAGGATCATGAGATCAGTTCCATGCGTCGTCACTGCACTGCTTGTTTGGAAGCCAGACGTGGACACATCTGAAATTGAATGACAACACTTTCAATTTCTGAGTATCTGTATTCAGTGACTGAATAAACGTGTTAAGTTGATCACAATTTGTTCTCAATTCATTCTCTAATGACCAATACTTCCCTCTTTAAAATGAAGGTAACCCCAAACCAATTCATTTAATATATCCCCAAATATACGTATTATTCTGACTCGTGTGTTTTTAACAGTTATTGAAGTTGGAGGACTTGTTGTTTTCACCTTGCCTCATTACAAGGAAATCTTCTCCTCTAACAAGATATTTTCAGCAAAACTTCAAATTGGATCCTTTTCTGGAAATAAGTGTATTGTCAAAAGTATATATTATATCACTACATCCTCGTTGTCTATCTTTGTTGTTTAAGCCAATGGGCAGTCTTCCACCACTGCATGCTGAGCGCACAGGGATAATTTGCTTTGTTCTCCACACAGCATGGAAGGGAATCAATAATACTAAAATAAATGTTTTAAAATGACTCAAATAAGGCAGTATCATTTGTTTTTGCACAGGCAAAAAAAAATCTATTGTTTTTAATTTGGTGAAGAAGAATGGACCTGATTCTGTGTTTACGGAGAGTCTGCAGAGAGGCCTGGATGTGCTATAGCTTTAATTAGGTTTGCTTTACGGAGATACTCGGCTGCTCCTTCACTCTCTCTTTTTAATTAAAGATGCGTTGGTCTCTGTCTGCAGCCGGCCTCTCGGCAGGAGACACAACAGAGTGTGTGCATTTGTGTGTGTTTGTATATGTTGAATCCAGCTGGCTGCTGAAGAGGCAACAATTCCAGCACCGTGCACCTGCATGCTTCAATGTCAGGTGGCTGGTAGTCACAGTAATGTGGGGAAATGAAGTCCCAAAAGTGACTATTATAACCTGTAGGCTGTGTTTGGAGTCACAAAATATAATGTAATGTAAATAAAGAAAGTTAAACAATAGTCAAAAGAAGAGCCTCATGTTGTTCTTCAGCTCCAGTCACTTCAGTTAAAAACCTCAGACCAGGCCAGGAATTTGGGTGTTGTCATGGATTCAGACCTGAATTTTAAAAACCACATACAAACAATTACAAAGTCAGCTTACTATCACCTCAAGAACATTTCTAGGATTAAAGGACTGATGTCGCAGCAGGACCTTGAAAAACTTGTCCATGCATTATCTTTAGTGGAATTGACTACTGTAACAGTATCTTCTCTGGTCTGCCTAAAACGTCTATCCGACGACTGCAGCTGATCCAGAATGCTGCTGCTCGAGTCCTTACTAAGACCAAGAGAGTGGACCACATCAGTCCAGTTCTGAGGTCTCTACACTGGCTCCCTGTCTCTCAGAGAATAGACTTTAAAATTCTCTTACTAGCATATAAAGCACTGAATGGTTTAGGCCCAAAATACATCAGAGACCTTCTAGTCCAGTATGAACCATCCAGACCACTCAGGTCATCTGGTGCAGGTCTGCTCTGTGTTCCCAAAGTTAGAACTAAACATGGAGAATCAGCGTTAAGTTTCTATGCTCCATATATCTGGAACAAACTACCAGAAAATATCAGGTCTGCTGAGAGTCTGAGTTCTTTTAAGTCAAGGTTAAAGACTCACCTGTTCACTACTGCCTTTGACTAAAAGGATTTTGACTTTTTATTCTCTTTGAAACTCTGCACTGCAACTCTTACTTTAATACGTGTGTGTTTTTATTTTTATTTTATTCTATTTTTTTTTTTTTTTAATTTTATGTGTTGTTTTGCTGTTTTAAATCACCTTTTACATGTTTCTTTTATAATGTTTTAAATGTGTTTCTTTTTGTTTCTTTTATTTCAATGTCCTGTGTGAAGCACCTTGAATTGCCTTGTTGCTGAAATGTGCTATACAAATAAACTTGCCTTGCCTTGCCTTCAACTGTAAATTACCAACAAGCTTGATAATGTTAACTTCTGCGCTGTATACTCCCACTTCACATGTAAACAGTTAAATGGAATCAGTACCTTAGTACATCACAGTGTTCTTTAGTTACAGGTCATGTGCTACTTGTTAAAGCTGAAAATGTTCAGGAGTCATCAAATATGACCCATTTGGACGTTCATAGGCCTCGTAATTACCGTGTAAACATCGTCATCTTCTACAACATTGATTCACCAATAAAACCTATGGATCAATGACAGTGGATGGAGACTTTTTTATGTTTAGTTAGTCACTTTTTTCTCATTTTTGTCTGATTTGATCGAATAACCTTTGAATTTACTCTGAACTTTTATGAACATCTACATGATCAGTGAATTGAATATAGGAAAATACATGACTTACACTGAAAAAACTGAATATAGTTGATATAAAGAAGATTTTGACTTGATCGAACATGAAACAGCTCAATTACTACAAAGCAAGGAATAAATTGCTATCGAAAAACATTCAAAAAATGCTTTATGAAAGAGAGGGGGATTATAATTTAAGGGAAAACTTAAATCTAAAGGTCAGAAGCTTCTGTATCACTATTAAGGAAATTAAACTGTGGAATAGAAGTGACTATTATAACCTGTAGGCTGGGTTTGGAGTCACAAAATATAATGTAATGTACATAAAGAAAGTTAAACAATAGTCAAAAGAAGAGCCTCATGTTGTTCTTCAACTGTAAATTACCAACAAGCTTGATAATGTTAACTTCTACACTTCACATGTAAACAGTTACATGGAATCAATATCTTAGTACATCACAGTGTTCTTTAGTTACAGGTCATGTGCTATTTGTTAAAGCTGAAAATGTTCATGAGTCACAATTTAACACCTGACAGTCTGAACTATGGTCCATATTGTTTCTCTCACACTGTTTAGATTTAAGTTTTGCTTTTAAATTGTAATTCCGTGACCAAACTAAACCCCTGTATATGATTTACATGTCCTACTATCATCATGCGTGTCTTTGTAGATAAGTGTGTGTCTGAGGTTAGCATGTTGTCATTCTTTAACTTTTTCATGCATATTGGTCACTACAGTGGACAGCTATTCTACAGCTGTTCTCCTGTATATTCATGGATTTTTTTTTTTTTTTCACATATCTTTATTAAAGTTTTAAGACACTACATATCTTTTCTGACATGAATCGCTAACATTATGTAGATCTCTACTGACCATAAACCCCCAGAATCACAAGCCCTCCCCATAGTTTTCTCACAATTTACCAGTAAATACCTGTTTCTGTGCATCAAAAATTAAACATGTGGTGTCCAGCTGGGTGGACATTTTTGCAACTTCGTGAAAAGTAGGTTCATAAGAATTTTTTTTCATGATTATATTTTTTTATGTGTATTTTTTTTTAATTTGTTGTGATTATTTTATTTTATTTGTTTTTTTAAATTTATTTTAAGAAGAAAATGTTCAATCGCATTGTTTTTTTCATGCCTAAAGAGGAATAAAAACACTCAGGAAAAAATTTTGATTAAGGTTCTCATAATTCGTGCATGAAAGGGTTAAAGGGGTCACATGTTGCTAAACCCACTTTTATTAGTCTTTGGTTCATTTCTTTGTGTATTCAGGGACCATAATAGTTCATAAAGTTTGAATTTGAACCCTCCAGGTGCTGCAAAGCTATCTTTATATTCGTTCTGGCAAAAATCGAGTGGATTTCTACAACCTGTTTTAATTCCTGCTCAATTTGTTGCATCTATAACTAGTTACGTCACGACATTTGCACATATAAGGTCAAGACTTCCACTGAACATTTCTCCGAGTACGACATAATTGTTTTTCAGCAGCAGCGGTTGCAGTAAAAACTGAAAATATTTCCAAACTTTGAGTCGATTACTTAAAATGTTCAGTTGCTGGTTGAACTGGACAGAGCAGCACAGCCAACAAGCTAGAAGGGGGTGGGGCCCATGTGCATTTAAAGGGCCAGCGCTCAAAATAACCTCTCTGGTGTCATTACTCAGAAATAGGGTTGAAGATGGACCTGTGGAGTTGAATTAACCCATAAAGACCCAGTGCTACTTTTAGGTCACTTCCCAAATGAAATTTCCTCTATATTTAACCTTTCTTAAGTGATTTATCACCATTTATTATAATATTCTCCTCTGTATATTGATTATTTTACAGTGACAAGTAAGTATTTCCTATATTTAATTTACTGGTCATAAAAATGTTCATTAAAACTCAGATTAAAGTTGGGGATTATTATATCAAAAACAGAGAAAACTGCAGAAAAAGTTACTTTTTCCGAAAAATTTTTCATCAACTGATCATAAACCCAGTATGTCCATCCACTGTCATTGATCCAACTCCATGGGTTTTACCGGTGAATTAATGTTGTAGAAGATGACGTTGTTTCCGTGGTAACTACAGAGCCTCTGAATGTCCCAATGGGTCATATCTGATGACCATGAAAAGATGATAAACTGTATTTTACACCAATTATTTACATGTATTGATAAAATTAATGGATCAACAGGTTTTAAACTGTTTAGATCAGTAGATGGTTTTGGTCGGTGATGGATGTTTGGGTCTTTATGGGTTAATGAAGAATTCAGACCCAAGCATAGCATTTACAGTTTATGTAGACCACAAGGAAATGTTTTAAAATGCGTAATTCCATTTTAAAAAAAAGCAAAATCTTACTCCTTTAACTTCAATCTTCTATTTGTCTGTTCTTCTTTTGCGTATGGGCACTTATAGTCTTCTTATAATTGGTCTGGAAATCTGATTTATCTGACTTATATAAGAAGTGCTTTCACAAAAGAACTGAATCCTGATCTAAGACCACCTCTTTTGGTTGGACAAAAGTCAATTAGGTCTGCATTGTGGTCCAAGGTAGCATGGATACAGGATTACACCTTCACCTTCACCTATCCACCTCATGCCTTATGTCCCAGACTAGTACAGTTGTCCTCACCTCCTCCTATGAGCTCCACCCTGCCTTTTACTCTTGGACTTTCCACTTCTCTTTTTACCCTCCGGTACCCAGATGGCACCTGAGGCTATGACCAGTCATTTTCCATAGATGACACCTTACTTCTTCCCTCAGTGGTTTCATGTTCACATATTCCAGTAGCTCCTTAGAACTGACATAATCAGGTCATCGTATTTGGTGGATCATTCGCTGGCACTTGTCATGGAATACCCTACTGGTCTATCCTCTCCTTTGTTAGTTTTTTCCAACTTCTGATAGTTTTCTTCACTCTGACAAATGCACATCTTGTTTTATTCTTATTTTACCTTTATTTAACCAGGAAGTCCCATTGAGATTAGAAATCTCTTTTGCAAGGGAGACCTGGCCAAGGTAGCAAAGTCCAAATAATACAAAACACATACATGAGACACAATCCAATCCAACGTTATTTGTAAAGCACTTTAAAACAACCATAGCGGACCAAAGTACTGTACAGAAGAATAAATAAAAACCAAAATAAAAGAGTAAAATACAAGAATAGATTGTACAGAAGAATAAATAAAACCCAAATGAAAGAATAATATACAAGAATAAATTACAAAGCTGTGCATTTAAAAAAAAGAAAGAAAGAAAGAAAGAAAGAAAGAAAGAAAGAAAGAAAGAAAGAACAATACAATGGAATAACAACTATTAAACCATAACATCACTGCATTCTTCATGATACTGTAATAGAAATGAATGTATGTAGTTTTACAGTTTTTTGAAGATTATTCCACGACCATGGTGCATGGTGGGAAAATACTGTTTTTTTCAAAGTCTGTCAGAACTCAGGGAACAGTCAAAAGCAACCACTTGGAGGAACATAGATGGAAACTACTAGAGCTAACAGAAAGTTCTTAAGATCTTTATGCCACTATGTTCGTACAACATGTTCGTGTATGTATATTTGTATGTGTATGTGTACAGGGTGGGGAAGCAAAATTTACAAAATTTTGAGGCAGGGATTGAAAGACAGTGTATGACCAATTAGTTTATTGAAAGTCATGAGAATTTATTTGCCACAAGAAAATGTACATAATAGAAAATGTTTTTATTCTATGTGTCCTCCTTCTTTCTCAATAACTGCCTTCACACACTTCCTGAAACTTGCGCAAGTGTTCCTGAAATATTCGGGTGACAACTTCTCCCACTCTTCTTTAATAGTATCTTCCAGACTTTCTCGTAATAGTTTTGCTCATAGTCATTCTCTTCTTTCCATTATAAACAGTCTTTATGGACACTCCAACTATTTTTGAAATCTCCTTTGGTGTGACGAGTGCATTCAGCAAATCACACACTCTTTGACGTTTGCTTTCCTGATTACTCATATGGGCAAAAGTTTCTGAAAAGGTATGGATAATGGTGTTAGGTATGATTATGACATCAATATATGTTTGGTTTCAAAACAATTGACGTAGTGCCTGCTGAGAAAAAACAACTAAATGTTCATTGTAAATTTTGCTTCCCCACCCTGTATGTATATATGTACATAAAGTTGGTTTAGACAAAGGGGTAAGAGCTAATAAGCTATGCTTCCTCTCACTCCTTTTCAAATATGGCTTTTTTCTTTTTTGTTTTTTGTGTGTATTATTATTTTATGTTTCTTTGAATTTTCATTTCTATATTATGTTGTGCAAAGAAGTCAATTAGTAGCAATCAGGAAGATTATATCATTTTTGTATATTCGAAATAAATCAATAAAAAAACTGGAAAAGCACTCGGAAAGTGCAGACCTCAGCCAAGACAGATCACCCCCCCCATCACCACCAAAATTTAATCATTTGTTCCTTGTTCCAGTACCAACATTTCCTGAAAATGTCTTCCAAATCTGTACATAACTTTTTGAGTTATCTTGCTAACAGACAGACAAAAAAACAACACCCCCACCCCACCCCCGATCACCACAAAAAAGTAATCATTTGTTCCTTGTGCCAGTATCAACATTTCCTGAGAATTTCATGAAAATCCATCCATAACTTTTTAAGTTATCTTGCTAACAGACAAACAAACAAACAGATAAACCCCAATGAAAACATAACCTCTGCTGCTCCTTGGCAGAGGTAAAAAAACAAAAAAAAAAAACAAGAAAAGCACTCGGAGAGCGCAGACCTCTGCCAAGACAGATCTGTCGCCCCCACCTACCCACCCCCCCCGATCACCACCAAAATTTAATCATTTCTTCCTTGTGCCAGTATCAACATTTCCTGAAAATTTCATGAAAATCCATCTATAACTTTTTGAGTTATCCTGCTAACAAAAAAATATGTACAAAAACACACAAACCAAAGCAATCACAATTCCTCCTGGAGGAGGTAAAAACATTTGTGAATTCACTGACATTCTCAATATCTTATCCACTGGCACCAATAATGGATACTCTGTAAGACAAGTCTTCCCATTGTGTCTGTGCTGCTGGGTGGCAAGTTTATTAAAATATGATTATTAACAATAATGACGGACCCTTAAAACTAAAACTCTTTAGCCTTTCAACTTGTTGGCTTCTGTAAAAGCGCCTTGGTCACTTCTCCATAAGTCTGAATAAAAAGCCTTGAAATTAAAAAGAAAAGTCACAGCAAACATTCAGAGATAAAGACACAGAAGCTCAGCTATGACTAATTCATTATTTTATTATGATTTAATTCAGAAAACTTCCTTTTACAACACAATGAAATAAAGGTGAAAAGTTAAAGTGCTGCCTGAAATCAAATTATATTAGTACCAATATGAAAAGTTAAAAGTAAACCAATATACAGCATTTAGGGAAAAAAAAAAAAACACTCTTGTATTAATCATATTCAATATAACGCCATTAATTCAACTTTAACCCATAAAGACCCAAACATCCACCATCAACCAAAACTATCCTAATACCTGTTGATCCACTAATCCTATCAATCCATGTCAATAATTGTTATTCATCTTTTAATGGTCATCAGATATGACCCATTTGGACATTCAGAGGCTCCGTAGTTACCATGGAAACACTGTATTTTTCTACAACATTGATTCACCAGTAAAACCCATAGCAGGTTAAAGTGAAAAAATAATAGGCAGATGAGATAGATGCAGTTGTGCTGGAAAAAAAAAGATTCCAAACCTGGGTATAATAAACGTTTCTTTATATAGTATATAAAGGCAAAATCAAAAGTACTCCAAAACGACCAAAATAGGCTCAGACCCCTAAGGGTTAAGACGTTGCAGTTTTCAGTTACCGTTTCGTTTTGTTCTCATTCTCTTGATTATTATTTATTTGCATTTCTGCTTTGAAATTGTCATTTACATGATTGAAATAAAGATATCAATCAGTCAATAATATTACAATAAATGGTGATGAATCACTTAAGAAATGTTTATATATATACAGGGTGGGGAAGCAAAATTTACAATGAACATTTAGTTGTTTTTTCTCAGCAGGCACTACGTCAGTTGTTTTGAAACCAAACATATATTGATGTCATAATCATACCTAACAGTATTATCCATACCTTTTCAGAAACTTTAGCCCATATGAGTAATCGGGAAAGCAAACGTCAAAGAGTGTGTGATTTGCTGAATGCACTCGTCACACCAAAGGAGATTTCAAAAATAGTTGGAGTGTCCATAAAGACTGTTTATAATGGAAAGAAGAGAATGACTATGAGCAAAACTATTACGAGAAAGTCTGGAAGTGGAGGAAGCAACAAAAAACGTACCAAAGCTTTTATTAAAGCTCTCAAATCCAAAATCCTAAAGGATCCAACCAAATCCATGAGAAAAATGGCAATTGAACTTGAGGTAGACAACAAGACCGTTAGACATGCAGTAAAATATGATTTGAAGTTAAAATCTTACACAAGAACACCAAAACACTTGTTGATGACAGCAACAAATCCAACTTTAGCAATTTTTGGGAATCATGTTTATGGCCGCCTTCTAGCCCAGATCTAAACCCTCTGGATTATGTTATTTGGGGCGTTTTAGAACATGCTACCAATAGAACATCACACAGCAATGTCGACTTTCTTAAAGATACTATTAAAGAAGAATGGGAGAAGTTGTCACCCAAATATTTGAGGAACACTTGCGCAAGTTTCAGGAAGCGTGTGAAGGCAGTTATTGAGAAAGAAGGAGGACACATAGAATAAAAACATTTTCTATTATGTCAATTTTCTTGTGGCAAATAAATTCTCATGACTTTCAATAAACTAATTGGTCATACACTGTCTTTCAATCCCTGCCTCAAAATATTGTAAATTTTGCTTCCCCACCCTGTGTGTGTGTATGTATATATATATATATATATATATATATATATACGACTTTTGTTTTTGCTCCCATTTTTCATGAGCTGAACTCAAAGATCTAAAACTTTTTCTATGTACACAAAAGGCCTATTTCTCTCAAATATTGTTCATAAATTTGTCTAAATCTGTGTTAGTGAGCACTTCTCCTTTGTCCTTTGCTGAGATAATCCATCCACCTCACAGGTGTGGCATCAAGATGCTGATTAGACAGCAGGATTATTGCACAGGTGTGACTTAGGCTGGCCACAATAAAAGGCCACCCTAAAATGTGCAGTTTTACTGTATTGGGTGGTCCAGGGGGGTCAGAAAACCAGTCAGTATTTGGTGTGACCACCATTTTCCTCGCACAGTCTTCTTCATGAATTCTCTGAAACAGTTTTGGAGATGGCTTATGGTAGAGAAATGAACATTCAATTCACAGGCAAAAGCTCTGGTGGAGATTCCTGAAGTCAGCATGCCAATTGCATATTCCCTCAAAACTTGTGACATCTGTGGTATTGTGCTGTGTGATAAAACTGCACATTTTAGCGTGGCCTTTTATTGTGGCCAGCCTCAGGCACACCTGTGCAAAAATCCTGCTGTCTAATCAGCATCTTGATATGCCACACCTGTGAGGTGGATGGATTATCTCACCAAAGAAGAAGTGTTCACTAACACAAATTTAGACAGATTTGTGAACAATATTTGAGAGAAATAAACCTTGTGTGTACACAGAAAAAGTTTTAGATCTTTCAGTTCAGCTCATGAAAAATGGGAGCAAAAACAAAAGTCGTGCATTTACATTTTTGTTCAGTATATATATATATATATATATATATATATATATATATATATATATATATATATATATATATATACATATATATGTGTGTGTGTGTGTGTGTGTATATATATATATATATATATATATATATATATATATATATATATATATATATATGAAGATAAAAAGTCATTTGGGAACTGCCACAAAAGTAACACTGGGTCTTTATGAGTTTAAAGAAGTAAGGATAAATTAATCACAGTCTATATTTTATCAGAATATGAACTTTAAATATTAGCGTTCATTGCTTTCAACATGGATCGCCAACACATGTATTCTGCATTATCTTTTTGGGTAATAGGCACATGTGTCAGCTTATGCACTTCACTGGGCTTCTGTTGATATGATTAACTGGGATTAAAGCTGGTGAATACTAGCTGGAAAACTATTCTCCCTGAATCAAACCACGCCATTTAAAAAAACCTTTTGAACAGCATGTCTTTTGAAGCCGTAATTCATAAAAGACAGAACTAACTAAATCTCCATTGGGTCAACGCTGGCTTATATCAAACCAGAATAAACAAATTGCATAAATTATTGCATATTTTCAATGATTGCAGCGGATGAGGGTTTGAAACATACTAATAATTAGATTTAGGTCAGTACGGCATAAACTAAAGTGCCAGATCTTTACTTCATTACACCGCCGTGTTAAACCGAGCATTTATTTAAAGTGTGAACAGATCAATGTAACGTTTCTTTTATGTTTGGGGCAACTTATCCAACAGACATAAAAACCCTTCCGTGCACTGGTTCCAGGGCAAACAGATGGAAGATAAAAGTTTCATAATGTCCAGGAAGAGTCGGGGGTGGGGGGGCTGCTGGCAGTTGCAGTGAGAGGTGCTCTTTGTTAATGTGCCCGGCGACTGTTTATAATAATTACAGTCTTTCGCAGTTGACAGAAGGTGAGAGGTCATAAGCTGCTAATGGGCTGACAATAGCTTCTTTGTGCTCGACACGTGTGATAACAGTTGTTCAACTGGTTAACATGGCAGCAAATAGAAGCGGAGAGAAAACGGTCATATAATAGAGAGGAGCATTGATTTGTAATTTAAACAGGCTGACAAGGAATTAAAGCCACCGGAGGTCAAAATGCCCTTTAGAGATTTAAGAAAAAAGACAAAAGGCTGCATGCCATTAGCAGTCTGCCTGTACGCTGTAGACGCCACCTCACCTTGAAGAGGAAAGTGGAAGCTCAAAGTGTAGCTAGAGGGGGAAGAGAAGTTCAGGTGCATCATACCTCCTTTACTGTCTCTGTCCATCACTGGGATCGTTCAGGTTAAAGGGCATGTTTGTGTGTGGGATTTTATGTTTTTACTTTTAAATCAGGCTTTATGAGGTTCTTTTCTATAGTCAGCAGAAGTGAAGAATGAATATATGGCAGCAGAAAGAAAATATTTAATCAATCAATTAAAAAAATAAAATAAATTTTAAAAAATTCTGTCTTCTTAAAGGTGCAGTGTTGAAAATATTGGGAGATTTATCAAATTAAAGACTTGGAATATAGGAATGAATAAATGTGTTTTATTTTTGACATATAAAAAAACACCAATAAAGCAAATGTTCAAAGCAAATTATCAGAGTAGAGCCAAACCACACATAAATGAATAAACAAACAAATACATACATACATATATACACACATACATACATACAGTACATACATGCATATATACACACATACAGGGTGGGGAAGCAAAATTTACAACGAACATTTAGTTGTTTTTTCTCAGCAGGCACTACGTCAATTGTTTTGAAACCAAACATATATTGATGTCATAATCATACCTAACACTATTATCCATACCTTTTCAGAAACTTTTGCCCATATGAGTAATCAGGAAAGCAAACGTCAGAGTGTGTGATTTGCTGAATGCACTCGTCACACCAAAGGAGATTTCAAAAATAGTTGGAGTGTCCATAAAGACTGTTTATAATGGAAAGAAGAGAATGACTATGAGCAAAACTATTACGAGAAAGTCTGGAAGATACTATTAAAGAAGAATGGGAGAAGTTGTCACCCGAATATTTGAGGAACACTTGCGCAAGTTTCAGGAAGCGTGTGAAGGCAGTTATTGAGAAAGAAGGAGGACCCATAGAATAAAAACATTTTCTATTATGTCAGTTTTCTTGTGGCAAATAAATTCTCATGACTTTCAATAAACTAATTGGTCATACACTGTCTTTCAATCCCTGCCTCAAAATAGTGTAAATTTTGCTTTCCCACCCTGTACATACATACATACATACATACATACATACATACACACATACATACATACATACATACATACATACATACATACATACATACATACATACATACATACACACATACATACATACATGTTGTACATACATATATAGATCTATACATATATACATGCACACACGTACACACAGTACATACATACATACATATATATGCATGCATGCACATACATACAGTACATACATATATACATACATATGTAAATAAATCCCATTACACAAAATTAATGCTTAATACAATTTTTGTGATATTTGCACATCTGACTGGGAATATCATAATTCTGTTTTCACTCTACAATAAACCGGTGACCCCGGCTTTGCCTGACAGTAGCCGGGATAGGCTCCAACATACCTGGGACCCTCTCAAGCAATTTGGAAAATGAATGAATGAATGAATAGTTAGATAGATGAATGAATGAATGAATGAACTAGAAGCACTCGGAGAGCGCAGACCTCCGCCAAGGCTGATCAGTGGCCCCCCCGTGGGCGCCCCCACCCCCAATCACCACCAAAATTTAATAATTTCTTCCTTATCCCATTTCCAACAAACCCTGAAAATTTCATCCAAATCTGTCCATAACTTTTTGAGTTATGTTGCACACTAACGGACAGACAAACAAACAAACAAACAAACAAACAAACAAACCCTGGCAAAAACATAACCTCCTTGGCAGAGGTAATGAATGGTTAGATAGATGGATGAATGAGAGAATGAATGAATGGATAGTTAGATGAATGAATGAATGAATAGTTAGATAGATGAATGAATGAATGGTTAGATAGATGAATGAATGAATGAATAGTTAGATAGATGGATGAATGAGAGAATGAATGAATGGATAGTTAGATGAATGAATGAATGAATGAATGAATAGTTAGATAGATGAATGAATGAATGAATGAATGAATAGTTAGATAGATGGATGAATGAGAGAATGAATGAATGGATAGTTAGAGGAATGAATGAATGAATGAATGAATGAATGGATGAATGAATGATATCCATTAGAGTGAAGTCACCTGAGAATGAGAATTGTGTATTTGTGTCCTTAGAATGACTCCTTTATGTGTGCAGGAGTGGGTCACCCATTCACATCCACTACATGACACCTCCATGTTTCTACAGTAGCTTAAAACCAAATTCCTCTTCTTTTTTGGGCAGAGTGGTTCACACCTCCACCTCATGGGTACAATGTCCTATGTTTGATTAACCAATCGGATGGATATGGCTGTTCTGTCTGTGCTGCATAACTGTCCTCTGGGTCCTCCTGTATCCCCCTGCCATCCAAAAGAGATATCAGTTAAATCTCCAGTCAGCGCCCTTGACCAAGGTACCTATGAAGATCTGGAGTTGGTCCCAGAACGCCTTTAATGGCAGCTCACTGCTCCGAATGTGCCCAGCGGTAATGCTAATGGCTAATGGTAGGCACTGGGTGTATTAGGATGGGTAAAATTAAGAAACCAAATTTTCTTACCAGGATATTAAACTGGGCAAACCTTAACCCTTTTCTAATTTAAAGTGCATGAGTATAGGTAGCATTCATAGACTCCATATAATTAGTTTATAGAGGAAGCCGTGGGGGTGTGAGGGGTCACGGAGCTAATGGTAAATGCTACTTTACTGATTACAACAGTAAACTTCATAAAGCAGTGCAAAAAAGAGTCTTTTTACAGTCTAAATTGAGTAATGTGTTATCATCAACTACCATGAGTCTGTTAGTTAAAAAAAAAAAATAAATAAAATAAATAAATAAATAAATAATAATAATAATAATAATAATAATAATAATAATAATAATAATAATAATAATAATAATGAAGTCTGAAAATCTAACTAGGCAGGCAAGTGAGCTGTCATACAGACCTGTCAATCAAAGCCCGTCGATTGGTTTCAATCTGCAAATCCACTGCTGGGTGTGAATAGAAAAATATCACACACTGAATGTACAGTGCATACTATATTTAGAATAATTTCTCCACTTTTACTTACTGCTACACCACCCTTACTGAAAAAATGAAACCTTGTACATGCATTATACTGCAAGTTCACATTTTTAGACAAGTGTAAGAATCGTCTAATTTGTACAAATTACATATGAGGGTGTGGAGTATTTCTTTGATCTTTTTAAATTACATATATTTATACATTTTTCTGGTGTGAAGGAAAATATACAATATTTGTTCAATTGAAGACATTTTTCAATACAGGAAGCAAACATCAGACTCCCAATAGCCAAGACAAAACAAAATAAGACAGAAAAAAGAAAAGAAAAAAATATTAAAGCTAAAATATTTGGTTGTGAATATTATGATTTTAATTTACTTGTTTTGTTGTCAAGAAGAGTTCACACCCAGGGGATTTAAACAAGAATGATTCTAATTTACTAAAGATTTTTATGGCAGCCAGCGAGAAAGCTATCACGAGATACTGGCTTCAAAAACACAGCCCTTCTGTGGACATCTTCATAAATATTATGAATCAGCTACATCATATGGAGCAGATCATTTACAATCTGAGGATGTAGGAGAAGGACACTGGAAAAAAGTGGACCCTCTTCTCAGCTCAGTAACGTCAAAAATGCTACGTGCTTAAACCTGCTTAAGGAGGTGTAACTTATATATACACCACAAGCAAAAAGTTAAGGATATTCTTAATTTTTGGGCTATTTTTTTTTCAGTTGGGAGCGCTTTTTACTTTTTTTGTGTGAATTGAATTGAAACGCTTTTTTTTGTTTGTTTTTTGATCAGACATAGTTTTATTTACAAATGGCAAAAATGACAACAAAAAAAACCACAAAAAAAATTAAATATCCTTAACTTTTTGTTTGTAGTGTATATATATATGTTTACACTGTGTGAGAATGCATATCTATTTATGTATTCATTTATTTCTTTTTCTATGGAAGTTGTGACTCCCTGATCCCGCTGTTTGTGTTATGCATATTTAACCACGTTCGTAATAAAATAAGAAAAATAAAGTAAAAAAAAAAAAGAAGAAGAGGAAGAAGAAGAGTTCACACATTGGCTTTTTCAACTCACACATACAAACTAAAACACTTGGAAATATACAAAATAAAAATACATTTTGCCTATTTTACACCTCTCTCTGCTCCAAAAAAAATCACCAATCAAATACTGGACCTTTAAATTGCATCCTGCTTAAACCTGCCTAAGGAGGTGTAACTTATATATACACTATAAACAAAAAGTTAAGGATATTCTTAATTTTTGGGCTATTTTTTGCAGGTGGGATTCTTACACAGCGCTTTTTACTTTTTTGTGTGTGAACTGAATTGAAACACATTTTTTTTAATGACCAGACATAGTTTTATTTACAAATGGCAAAAATGACCAAAAAAAAAATTCCAAAAAAATTAAATGTCCTTAACTTTTTGTTTGTAGTGTATATACATTTACACTGTGTGAGAATGCCTATCTATTTATGTATTCATTTATTATTTTTTTCTATGAAAGTTGTGACTCCCTGATCCTGTAGTAAAATAAGAAAAATAAAGTCAAAAAAAAAAAAAAAAAAAGAGGAAGAAGAAGAGTTCATAGATTGGCTTTTTCAGCTCACACACACAAACTTAAACACTTGCAAATATGCAAAATAAAAATACATTTTTGCATATTTTACACCTCTCTCCGCTCCAAAAAAAAAAAAAAAATCACCAAATAAAAACCGGACCTTTAAATTGCATCCTTTTGCAAGTTGATATTACAGTCATGATTATGATTACACTTAATTGTGGAACTACGGTAATCTCCAGTTAAACATTCTCAGAGCAGAGCACATTTTAGTAATGACTCTGACATAGGGGGGGGGGGGGGGTATTTTTCACCCACTCCTTTCATGTACAATTGGGGCACAAATGCTACAGTAGTGACTATCAATTAACCCCGACCTGAGCATTTCTGAAATGTAAAAGACAAAAAAAAAAAAATTCTCATAATAAACGTCGCCTCCTCCTTGAACCATGACTCCCATATATAATATGAATAAAAATCTTTGTACCTAGTAAAGGCACCTGTGTGTGAAAAACACAGGCGTACTCATCACCACTGAAGGCAAGTTTCAGTTACCATGGCGATGAACAGAAAGGGAAATACTACTTCTACCTCAGAGTGAGAGTTGATGCACTGTATGTGTTAGAAAAGCACACACTTGTCGTATGTGCGAGCATAAAAGACACACAGAGGAGTGTTTACATGTGTTGATACTGCTTTTTTTTCATTATATACAGTATGTGTGAATGGTACTAAGGGCTGGTATGTGTTTAGTATGGACACCAACGGAACATGGAAGGAGGTTTTTATTCTCCTCTCTGTTCTATTCGTCCTTTACAAGCCGGTATGTGTATGTCTTGACATTCCAGGCTTTCTGGTATTGATCAGTACGTCGACACTGCTTTCTACTCTTTCATCAAGATTACATCAGTATCTTGCAGCCGCTAAGGTAGCATGTACTGTAGCAGCATATGTGCTACAGTACATGTATTATGTACTGAGCTGTGTCAGCAATGATAAAATTGATGGTGCGGTATAAACATTGTTCTTTACATTGTCCTCTTTTATTTGGAGTGATTGGAAAAATCCACATGGTGAGTGTCACTGCTGCTAACACAACACAGTCTCCCAGGAATTACTCTCATATATAACCAAATTGCAAATCCAATTCCATTTTGTATTAAAACCTAATGCCAGCCACATTATGTTTTGCCATAAACATAATCAATGTCTTGATTTTATTGCTGGGAAAGGTCATTTGTTATTACAGAATCTGCCGCTTAATTTGCTCTTCGACAATCAGCAGGAGGACGTCTGGGTGGGTGGTAGATAACTCCTGGATGTGCTCAGGTTTAGGTACGAGCGTGGAAAATATTAAGGTCGGATTTAAATATTAATAAATACATTTCTGAGTAATTTTCGTCATATATTTGCACACTTTTCCAATTAAATTATCAAATCAAGTCTTGCTATAAGTCCTCAACACTAACCAAATACTGCAAGTGCATAAAACTAATCGAATAGTTTTGTAATTATCGTCACGGGATGCGGCGAAGAAGATCATAGTCCATGCATTTGATTGAGAAACCCTTTAATCCTCTCATGCATAGTGGTCACTACTATTCTCCAGCTGTTCTCTTGTATGTTCATGGGTTTAGTTGTTTTAGTTCCATGTCCTCCTGAGACCCAGCAATGCATTTTTGTCCTCTGCAGGGGACAAAAGTTTGACAGTTTCACAAAAAAAAAAAAAAATGCTGTTCATTGCGAAGGATATTCCATTAAAAAATAAATAAATGAAAATAATTTTTAAAATGTATCTGAAAAAACTGTTGCATTACGCAGTTTCCAATCAAGATGACTGTTTAATGTAAAAAAAAAATACCGAAAAAATACTGTTAAATAACGGAAAATAACCATCTCATAAAAATACAGTAATTTTCCATAAATAAAATATAGTTTTTTGCCCTAACTTTCTATGAGATTTTGCATATTTTTTTTACTTTTTCATGTTTAATGAAGAATGTTTACATGTATTAAAACAATCAAATTACATATAAATATATATAAATAATTTTCAAAGAGACTAAGTTGTCCAATCCACTGATAAAAAGTGTATTTTGACAGTTTATCAGTGCTTATACATGTTATACATTCACAAAAATACATTTATTCAACATTTTTGTTGTGAAACCTCCCGTGATTACACAAGATATTTGTCAATTAACAAAACAAGTCTTGTTAAACTTACAGAACAAATACTTCTTTTACGCTTAATTGTCAGTAATTTGATCTTTTTTATTGTTTCTTTGACAGTATTAAACTTCAAATTAACAGTTTAATCTCATAAATAGAAAAGAAATATTTGTGCAATTACGATACATTTGCAAATGTATTTTAACTGTATTTTTCTGTGAAAAAAGAAAAAACAATTATTTTAAAAAATGGAAATTTTTTGGTTATTCACAGTTACAGGTTTTTTTTTGTTTTTTTTTTAAGTTATTTTACATTTGACATGTACAGTCACACTCTGTTTTTGTCATTTCATTAATATTATTTTTGTCACTTCATTGATATTTTCCTGTGTCTTGAAAACACAGGAAAAATCTGTAAAAATAAACAATGAAAATTCTGTTAAATTACAGATTTTTTTTTACAGTGTGTTCTCTGTATGGCGTTGCAGCCCCTGTGCACTATTACCTACAACAAATTTCCCCCCGGGGGCAATAAAGTATATCTTATCTTACCTTATCTTAATACAACCAACAACTGAACATTTTAGGTAATCGGCTTGAAGTTTGGACATATTTTCAGTATGGACTACAACGGCTGCTGCTAATAAACAATAATGTCGTACTCGGAGAAGTGTTCGTCCGAAGTCTTGACCTTATATATGCAAATGTTGTGACGTAACTAGTTATAGACGCAACAAATTAAGCAGGAATTAAAACAGGTTGTAGAAATCCAATTTTTGCTGAAATGAATATAAAGATACTTTTGCAGCACCTAGAGGGTTCAAATTCAAACTTTATGAACTATTAAGGTCCAAATACATAAATAAATGAAACAAAGACTAATAAAAGTGGGTTTAGCAAAATATGACCCCTTTAAAAAGACAAAATTTCACACGGCAGAATGCAGCGTCGAGATCTAGCAAGGTTGTATCAATGAAAACCCTTCTTATAGGCACCACCATGCACATATATATATAGTCAAGTTTTGTGCCCCCCGGGGTACAGAATAGTTGTGAGAATGCCCTTCCTTATGTATTCGTCCTGTCCGCTGTCAGCGGTGCTTACACTGGTGAGGTATATTTCTAGTCAGAGATGGATTTATGACAAGCCCCAAGACATACTGGAGACAAGGTTAAAAACAGAGGGTGCTCAGTGTCCATAATGAGTGAGGGTCATTCTGAGGTTGGACATGAGGTACATACATAGAGGGTCATTCCGAGGTCGTCCAGGTAGCCTTCATGATAACAATAAGATAGATCTCTTATTATATAAACAGCCCCGGAGAACAAACTGAACACAATGACATTTAGGACCAGTACGGTTACCACTTGGCACATCATGTGGATGAATGTGTTTATGACAAAGTATATATATCGCATTTGCATTTCAACTATGGATGAATATAGACGTTAGAAATATACACTGTTATTTGCACTACACAGGATCAGTTAGTGGAAAACAGCAGGTTTTAACATGCATATATTTATTTTTTATTTGATGCAAAATTATGAGATGAATTTGCTTCAAGGCATTAAAACATCAATATCCAGATGTTAAAAGTTTTAAAGGGGTCATATTTTGCTAAACCCACTTTTATTGGTCTTTGGTACATTTATTTGGACCCTAATAACACTGGTCAACAACAAATTTATTGTTTAAGTTTTTTGAGCTGATTTAGGATCATTTTGGTGTGCTGAATCCAAAATCACATTAATTTTGCTCAATCAGGTCAGCTTTCTGAACTATGCTACATATTGGCTTTTTAACATTTTTGCTTACATTTATGGGCATTTTCACATCATATGATACAAAATTCTTTCATATTTCTTGCAATAAACAAGTTCTGAAGATTTTACTTTTGCCAATTTATGATTAATGTTTTTTTTAATATTACAGGTGAATGAAATGGCTTCGACTAGAAGATCTTGCAAAAATAAGCCTGACGTATTCTGCTGCATCTGCGCTGAATACACCATTGTACCTAACAGGAATCAAGTGATCAAATGATTTTTTTTTCTCTTAAAACCTATTTTGGGTGAGAACTATATAAAAAATCAACTGATAAAGTCACAAAAATGTAATCAATTTTGTGAGAAGATCAAATTTTTCAAAATCAAATTAGCAAAAAAGCCTGACCTGATGGAGAAAAACAGATGTCGTTTTTGATTTAGCGGTGCAAAAATGGTCCTAATTCAGTTGAAAAAACCTAGACAACTTCCAAAAACATTTTTTTGTAACCCAGTGTCATTCATTAAGTTTGAATTTGAACCCTCCAGGGGCTGCAAAGCTATTTTTATATTCATTCCGGCAAAAACTGTGTGAGTTCAACAGAAAATTGCTGATCAGAAGTTGCTTTTCCATTGGACATCTGCACAAAACTTTACTGATATTTACTAAATGTCGAAAAAACAGAAGTGCGTAATGTCGTTTTTTCCATTAAATCACAAATGCGATGATTTGGATGTATAAAACATAATGAAAGCTGAATTTATAATACATTAGGCCTACACTTATAATACTTTATTAACCTTGGTATAAGTTGTTGTACATGATCATAAACTGTTGTAATGACTTTTATAACGCATTATAAATGCATTATAATGTCTAATGAATGTGCGCTTAATGCATTATAAACTAGACCTTCAAATAAAGTGTTACCAAAATGTTTTCTTTCTTCACAGAAAAATACAGTTAAAATATATTTGCAAAGGTATTGTAATTGTAACCCTGCAGGTGCTGCAAAGCTATCTTTATATTCATTCCGGCACAGTCAGGGAGGCAGTGTCATGCAATTTATTTAGAACAAATACAATAATAAAAGTAGAATAAGAGTAAAATAATATGTTGTGTAGTTTTTGAATGTGAATATGACAAAATACCACCACCCTCCTTCCTGCATTTCCATTCCAAAACATGTTCTGCCGTCGCTGACATGTTTCACATCAGCATCTGTCCATCAGTCCTGTGACAAGGCAAATATATGATCCTGCAAAACAGCCTGTTGTTTTGCCATGTCCTACTGAAAAGGACAATCTGTCGCAAATGTTTTGTTTTTTTTCTCTTTTTTTTTTTTTTTTCCTTGTGGCCCGGTATAGCATAGAAATGCCAGCCTGTGGAATGTGTCAAAGCTGTTAGCAATCTTTAATGATTTCTTTGTTTCAGTCATGGCACAGTTATACGATAAACAACACCTGCTTGATGATATATTTTGGGATTTATTTGACTGAGGGAGACGAGGGAGTCGTTGAAATGAGAGACATGCGGCGAGAATGAGCGCATAAAGCTAACAAAGACAGATGGTGCATGGAGGAGAGGTAGAAGGGAGGAGAAAGAGGAGGAGGAAGTAGGGAGGAAAAGACAGGAGAAGGACGTAACGGAGGAGATGCTCGGTAGGCGGGAAGGAGACAGGAAGCAGTATGAAAGAAGACATTAGTAATCTCCCCAGCTGTTAGCCTGAACAGAGGGGATGTGCAGGCTCTTGCTTTCTCTTTTTGTGTCCGTCTATCAGGATCTCTTATCTTATTGACAAAGCGTGTGGTGTCCTGAAAGCTGGGCCCGGGCCCAAAGCCAGCCTGCTGAGCCTGAGAGGAGCACAGAGTCATTGATATGGGGGATTATCTCTTATTATGGTCATGCTTCACTTTGCTGTTTGCACCCACCCTACCTTACCCATCACACACACACATATACACAAACACAAACACACACCTTTCTAGGAGTGCCGGTGTGTGGTTGGGTTTTGAAAGCCTATCTCTCACATCAGACGGCCTCTCAGATAGGCCTTATCAGCAGGTAAAAGATGCCAAGTACGGCACAGACTTATCCCTTCCGTGGCTATTTCACCCGACAGGAGGAGCCGTACGTGATGTTCAAGAAGTCTGACAAGCCGCTGTACGGCAACGATCGCTTTGAAGGCTACTGCATAGACCTGCTGAGGGAGCTGGCCAACATCCTGGGCTTCACCTATGAGATTCGTCTGGTGGAAGATGGGAAATACGGCGCCCAGGATGAGAACTCAGGCCAGTGGAACGGCATGGTCAAGGAGCTGATGGACCATGTAAGTGTCAGGGTGCATGTGTGTCTGATCATCACAGTTATCGGCTGAGTATCGCACAGTTGACATTTGGGTCGTTCCATGAAACTGAGTTTGTTTTGGTATTTGGCTTTTTTAGAGCGAATAATTCTTTCCATGTCGCCAATTAGCTCGCTAGTTACATTTACCCGAAAAAAAAGCGCTCGATGAGACAGACACGGACCGGAAGAGGAGGAATTGATTCTACACAAATTTCAGTCAGTATTTATTATTATTATGATTATTGTCTCATGTCATACCACTACTTTGTTTAGTTTTTGTACTATACAGGGTGAGTCAGAAAAAACGCTCTTTTCATTTAAAGAAATTGTACCACTGAAATGGAAATGCTTATTTTTCTTTTGATTATACAGTCATATTGATGTGGTTATTGAGCATGTCTGGCGATTGAATCATTGATTTATGGCATAGCATAACAGAGGGAATGTCCATTGTTTATTGTGCACCGAAATATCTGCCAACACAGTTTATGCCACCGTGAATGAAATTGAAATTGTCAACCATGACAGCATGTTTACTCGCCATCAAAATGTTTTGTCTCAACGAAGTCGTCCGGCACGACCTTCAACCTGGCTACCATTCAGATTGATGCAAATCTGTGCTCGTTGTCGCATCTCTAACACAGCTCTTCTCGCCATTCGTGTTCGTCGTAGGGCTTGGATTTCAGCCGTGATGCGATTTCGGAGTTCCTGAAGAGTTTGTGGAACAGTCTGATACACACGGTTTTTAAGATACCCCCACAAGAAAAAATCAAGGGGGGTCAAGTCCGGGGATCTAGGTGGCCACTCTCTCTCCTGACCCAAACAGACAACTCGATGAGGAAATAATACCTGCAATCGCTGTGGTCTTGCCATGATGAAAACTCCCTGGGCACTGTCATGTAGGCCTATGTCCTGAGTGTGAAAGCAAAGCCCCGACTCCTGTAATTGTTGTCAATTTCAAGTTTGTTCACTGTGGCATACATTGTGTTGGCAGGTATTTCAGTGCCCAATAAACAATGGACCTTCTCTCTCTTATGCAATGCAATAAATCTATGACTACATCACCAGACATGCTCAATAACCACATCAATATGACTGTATGGTCAACAGAAAAATCAGTGTTTCCGTTTTAGCAGTACAATTTCTTTAAATGGAAAGAGCGTTTTTTTCTGACTCACCCTGTAGTGCCATAACGTTAGGACTGCGTTGTCTGGGTTTACATTATATCTGTTTATTTGTATAAGTTTGTGTAGAATCAATTCCTCCTCTTCCGGTCCGTGTCTGTCTCATCGAGCGCTTTTTTTTCGGGTAAATGTAACTAGCGAGCTAATTGGAGAGTGAACAGCCCATCAGAGTGTACTTCCGCAAGCTCTCCGATTGGTTGGTTTTGTGGCACAATTGTAACGTGTGTGTCAAGTTGAGTGTGCGGACACGACAACCTGAGCGCGCAGGGAGAGGGAGGTTGAGCGAGAGAGGGAAGGGGAAAGTGAGCGAGCGCAGCGGTCTGTTTGTGCGCCATGGAAAGAATTTGTGAGAGAACATTATGAGTAAAACTAACATGCAAACGCATTTACGGAGCACAATATCGATTTTTGTTTGCTCAAGCGTAATTTCTTTTTGAAATATAATTGATGTGCTCGCAAAATATATTTTTATGTGCTCAAAATCTCTAATTGTGTGCTCAGAATCTATCGTTGCTCGCTCAAGAAACTGGCACAAATATAATTCTATAAATAATAAAACAGAAATTTAGACATATTTTCCCTCAGGATGTACCTAATAATGACCTCAGATAAATGCAAAACAATTATACTCTTGCTCTGAGCCATCCCACAATTAATGAATTTTTAATAACATATCAGGGCCAAAAATTAGGACAGGAAAAGCTACATAGGTGTCAGCGCATTTTATCTAGAAAACATGGCTGTAAATGGTCTTATATAGCGCTACAAATTAAGACACTGTGTTAAATTTGACGATCCTAGCGGTTTTTCTAATCCAGACATGTAGGTTTTTTGAATCAGCAGTCTCATTCCAGGTTTTGTATGTAACCCATCGTGTCTACTGACGTTACATGCGGAACCTGCCCAGTTAAACACAACCGAGAAAAGCACTCGGAGACCGCAGACTTCCAACAAGGCAGATCAGCCCCCACCCAATCACCACCAAAATGTAACAATTTGTTCCTTGTGCGAGTATCAACATTTCCTGAAAATTTCAGCAAAATCCGTCCATAACTTTTTGAGTTATCTTACTAAAAAACAGACAAACAAACAACCTAGAAGCACTCGGAGAGCACACACCTCCACCAAGGCAGATCAGTGCCCCGGATTTGGATGAAAATTTCAGGAAATGTTGATAAATGATTAAATTTTGGTGGTGATTGGGGGTGGGGGGGGGGCACCCATCTGCCTTGGCGGAGGTCTGCGCTTTCCGAGTGCTTTTCTAGAAAAGATAGCGCAGACCTAATAATGACCTCAGATAAATGCAAAACAATTATACTCTTGCTCTGAGCCATCCCACAATTAATGAATTTTTAATAACATATCAGGGCCAAAAATTAGGACAGGAAAAATCTACATAGATGTCAGCGCATTTTATCTAGAAAACATGGCTTGAAATGGTCTTATATAGCGCTATAAATTAAGACACAGTGTTAAATTTGACGATCCTAGTGGTTTTTCTAATCCACACATGTAGGTTTTTTGAATTGGCAGTGTCATTCCAGGTTTTGTATGTAACCCATCGTGTCTACTCACGTTACATGCGGAACCTGCCCACTTAAACACGAACGAGAAAAGCACTCGGAGACCGCAGACTTCCAACAAGGCAGATCAGTGCCCCAGATTTGGATGACAATTTCAGGAAATGTTGATACTAGCACAAGGAACAAATGATACAATTTTGGTGGTGGTGGTGGGGGGGGGGGGCGGCTGATCTGCCTTGGCGGAGGTCTGTGCTCTATGAGTGCTTTTCTAGAAAAGACAGCGCAGACCTCCACCAAGGCAGATCAGCCCCCCCCACCCCCAATCACCACCAAAATGTAATAATTTGTTCCTTTTGCCAGTATCAATATTTCCTGAAAACGTCATTCAAACCCCCCCCCCCCCCCAATCAACACCAAAATTGAATTATTTATTCCTTGTGCCAGTATCAACATTTTTTCCTGAAAATTTCATCAAAATCCTTCCATAACTTCTTGAATTACCTTGCTAACAGACAGACAAACCACCAAAAAATCCCCCCACCCACCCAGCCCCGATCACCACCAAAATGTAATAATTTGTTCCTTGTGCCACTATCAACATTTCCTGAAAATTTCATCCAAACACCCCCCTGATCACCACCAAAATTGAATAATTTGTTCCTTGTGCCAGTATCAACATTTTTCCTGAAAATTTCATCAAAATCCTTCCATAACTTCTTGAATTACCTTGCTAACAGACAGACAAACCACCAAAAAATCCCCCCACCCACCCAGCCCCGATCACCACCAAAATGTAATAATTTGTTCCTTGTGCCACTATCAACATTTCCTGAAAATTTCATCCAAACACCCCCCTGATCACCACCAAAATGTAATAATTTGTTCCTTGTGCCAGTATCAACATTTTTCCTGAAAATTTCATCAAAATCCTTCCATAACTTCTTGAATTATCTTGCTAACAGACAGACAAACCACCAAAAAATCCCCCCACCCACCCAGCCCCGATCACCACCAAAATGTAATAATTTGTTCCTTGTGCCACTATCAACATTTCCTGAAAATTTCATCCAAACACCCCCCTGATCACCACCAAAATTGAATAATTTGTTCCTTGTGCCAGTATCAACATTTTTCCTGAAAATTTCATCAAAATCCTTCCATAACTTCTTGAATTATCTTGCTAACAGACAGACAAACCACCAAAAAATCCCCCCACCCACCCAGCCCCGATCACCACCAAAATGTAATAATTTGTTCCTTGTGCCACTATCAACATTTCCCGAAAATTTCATCCAAACACCCCCCCCCATCACCACCAAAATTGAATAATTTGTTCCTTGTGCCAGTATCAACATTTTTCCTGAAAATTTCATCAAAATCCTTCCATAACTTCTTGAATTACCTTGCTAACAGACAGACCAACAACCAAAAAATCCCCCCCCGCCCACCCAGCCCCAATCACCACCAAAATGTAATAATTTGTTCCTTGTGCCACTATCAACATTTCCCGAAAATTTCATCCAAACACCCCCCGATCACCACCAAAATTGAATAATTTGTTCCTTGTGCCAGTATCAACATTTCCTGAAAATTTCATCAAAATTCTTCCATAACTTCTTGAATTACCTTGCTAACAGACAGACAAACCACCAAAAAATCCCCCCACCCACCCAGCCCCGATCACCACCAAAATTTTACACAGACAAACCCCGATGAAAACATTACTTCCACCATTCCTTGACGGAGATAATAAATCACGAGTGATTTTGCAACAGCGGTCATTTTTGTGAAACACTCCCTTGCATATTTACTTCAATTCCCAAAATGTACTTGTGAGAGAATAAAAAGATAAAAAATAAATAGTAGAATGTAATTTTTGTGTCCTTTTTACCGTGTTACATGTGGATTTTTTATGTGCGCGTCAAATAAAAATGTGTGATATCTGAAAAATAGTTTATCTTTTATCTTGGTAAATATTCAATTTTAAAATACACCCAAAGCGCTTCCAAACTCGCTTCATAACATTAGTCTACATCTGGTTTGAATTTTTAGCCCCCATGTCCTGCTTTTAGGGACCAGTTTCATACAGGCACCCATTTAGACTCCTTATATTTCTGTATTTCTGTTTTACAAGAGCATACATAGTTTTAATTGCCAATTTTTTACATGACTGTGCTATGATTTATGGGCTAATTTCTAGAAGCTAAAAAGGTAGGATGAAAGAAAGCGTGCTACCAAGACATTTAACTCTTTTACTCCATCAAGCCTATTAGATACATTTCTCATCTCACAATAGAGCAGAGTAATTAGCACCAAAGACTAAATTAAAAGCCAAACTTTAAATAGCCTTTATATTCTCCGCTGTCAGTGAAGTTTAAACCTTTTTTTTAATGAGGATCTGAACCTCTAGAAACAACATTAATGACTTATGTCACACATTCTTGTGTCTTATTTTTCTTAAAAAAAAAAAAGAAAAAAAAAAAGAAAAAACAAAAAAAAAAAACTCATCTCCTCATGTTCGTTTTACAAAATATCTCAGCAACAAAGAACAAACTGCTAAAAACACAAGGACAAAGCATTGTTTCATGTGGTCTTTAAACAGCAAACATTCTGGATAATATTGAATGCAGCGGTTTTAATCTGTCAGAAACGTGAGCAGCAACAACAAATCATAAACTTAACTTTCTTTAAATACCGTACAGTTGCCGAAAAAATTATTAGACCACCCTTGTGTTTTTTTTTTTTCCAATTTCTTGTTCATTTTAATGCCTGGTACAACTAAAGGAAGATTACTTTGGACAAATATGATGACAACAACAAAAATAGCTCATAAGAGTTTAATTTCAGAGCTGATATCTATCCATTTTCCATGTTTTTCTTGATAATAACTAAAATCATTTCAGTTCTTACATCAATATCTATGTCAGGGCTGTCAAACTCATTTTTTTCAGGGGCCATATTTAGCCCAATTTGATCTCAAGCTGGCCAGACCAGTAAAATAATGACTTAATAACCTATAAATAATGACAAATCCAAGTTTTTCTTTTAGTTTTAGTACAAAAAAAACCCCAATTAAATTATGAAAATATTTTTGCATTTTACAAAAAAGATGTGAATAACTTGAAAACACAGAAATTAGTGCAATTTCAACAATATTATGCCTTGACGTATTATTTATACACGTACATTACACACAATGTTGCATAAACATTTGGTAACAGGCAGAATATTGTTAAAATTTTGTTAAAAGTTTGGAACTAAAATTTGAACAATTTCTACAATATTCCATCTCTTATTATTAACACAACTACAGATCACAGCGGATCTATAAATGCACAAAACATTTAGTAACAGGCAGAATATTGTTAAAATTGCCCATTTCGGGTTGTTCATGCTTGTTTTTATTTACGCATTTATTTGCATTTTATTGTGAAAGAATAGTATTGTAAATGTAAATGTTTTCACAGTGTAATCTTATTTTTTCACTAAAATTTTTTCCACGTAATTTTTCACAAAGAAAATTTGTAGTTGTCATTATTTATGGGTTATTGTGTTGTTATTTTTACTGTAGATCTCATTGGTCTGTATGTGGAACCTGAACCAAAATGATTTGTTCAGGTTAATTTTTGCACTTTCATCCCGCGGGCCGGAATGGAACCTTTAGTGGGCCGGATTTGGCCCCCGGACCACATGTTTGACACCTGTGATCTATGGCATTGTACTGACAAAAACAGTGCTTTTACGCATCCCATATTTTCTTTTCTGTCTGTTTTAGTCACATGATACTCACAGGAGTTAGTACTTGATTGCAGAACCATTGTTTTTGATGAGTTTTGATGGTCTAATAATTTTTTCCGCGACTGTATACACATCTATACGACCTGTATTTGGTATTTCAGTACACACAAGAACAATAGGAGTGTGCACACTGTGATGCCACTGAACCCGTTCACATGACCGTAAAAATCGGATAACTGGGAGTAATCAGATAAATTGTAATAATTGAATACATGCACTTCAGAAATGCAATAATTGAAAAACCCTGGTTCAGATGTTTCAGTTCATTATCAGATTTTATTCATGTACATACATATATATGTCATGATGGTCGACCCAAACGTCCTATTATTGTTTTCCGCTCATGTTACTTCTGTTACCAGTATTTTTTTTTTTTTTTTTAACACTTGCGCACATGTAAAAGAATGAAATAAATCAGATTAATAAATATACAAGCATGAAGACATCAAATATTGGGGAGAAATCCAGGTCTGTTAATGGGATTTCTCGTCATCAGTTAATTGCAGTTATCTGATAAAAGCCTATCAGATTATGCTGTTTACATGATTACGTGAGGAATATGATAACTCCACAAATCTGATAATCATCCGAGTTTTAATGTGCATGTAAACGGGCTCATCTTTTAGATTAAATTGTCCACACAGATACACACAAAAGCAAAAATCTTCATTCTGGAAAGCGTTTTTGTAACCTAAAATGGGGTTTATGTGTGAATGAGACTGTTAAAAATCCCTATTAGTGTGGACAGGACATTACATGTAAGAGCTGTAAAGATTCTCTAATTTGGTGAAAAAAAGTGAAAATTTAAAAAAAATCTGTAAATCATTTCTTTTTCATTTCTCTTTTTATCTAATGCAGGGGTGTCAAACATGCAGCCTGGGGGCCAAAGGGTCCAATCCGGCCCCCAGGATGAATTGGTGAAATCAAAAAATTACACTGAAGATATTATTTAGTTCAATTCCATCTAAACTGGGTCAGACCAGTAAAATACTATCATAATAAAGCATAAATAATGAAAACCACATATTTTTCTCTTTTTTTTGAAGTGTAAAAAAGAGTAAAATTACACAAAAATTTTAACATTTACAGACTAGCCTTTTACAAAAAATGTGAAAAACCTGAACAAATATGAAGAACCTGAAATGTCTTAAGAGATTTAAGAGTAACTTTACCAATATTCTGTCTGTTATTAAATGTTTTGTGCATTTGTAGATCCACTGTGATCTGTACGTTGTAATGAACATTTAAAAATGAGAAGCTGAGGCCAAATAATGGCATAAATTGTTAAAATTGCCCTTTTTTTCTTAATAAATTTTGTTTTGGTCATGGTTCATGCTTTTCCATATTTTTTTAAAGGATAGTTTGTAGATGTAGAAATTTTGATAACATAATCTTACTTTTTTCACTCTAAAACATAGAAATTAGACAAACAAATTTTAGAAGTGATATTATTTTTGTATTATTATTACCTCCGCCAAGGAGGTTATGTTTTTTTTTTACCTCCGCCAAGGAGGTTATGTTTTTGCCAGGGTTTGTTTGTTTGTTTGTTTGTTTGTCTGTTTGTCTGTCCGTTAGTGTGCAACATAACTCAAAAAGTTATGGACAGATTTTGATGAAATTTTCAGGGTTTGTTGGAAATGGGATAAGGAAGAAATGATTAACTTTTGGGGGTGATCCGGAAGAAATCCTGGATTCTGGATCACTTTGAAATTTTCGTTAACATTGTGGTAAATGGGGCCAAAATTTTTGTTTCCCAATATCTCGCTTAATTATTGACCAAAACTCATGAAATTTAACTCAGGAATTGACAATGGGGTCCTCTATCACATTTCAAAGGCTGATCCGGATCTGATCCAGAAGGTGGATTTTATCTCAATTTATATAAAAAATGGGGGTGCCCTTACTTTTTGGCCTACTGTGCCTTTAATATTAAAGGTAGAAATTTCTGACAAGCGCCATCGTGTAGCACAGTCAGTTCTGCATCGGGAGTATGCCACCGGATTTCATGTAGCTTTAATACTTAAGGAGCTAGATCCAGAAGAAAACCGCCATTACGAGAAATGTGATTTTCGTGAATAACTACTGAACTAATAAGGATATAATTATGAATCCAGTTGCTAATGGTATGTTTTCATGGTCAAGGAATCTTAAAATATAGGTAAAATAAATATGGGACTAATATTTATGGTGGAAATCACAATATGGGGGAATTGTGCAAATCTCATGCAATTTGACTCTGGGATTTATAATGGGGTGTTCTATCAAATGGCAAAGACTGATCCGGATCTTTCAAAAAGTTATGGACAGATTTGGATGAAAATTTCAGGAAATATTGATACTGGCACAAGGAACAAATGATTAAATTTTGGTGGTGATCGGGGGGGGGGGGGGGGGGGGGGGGGGTCACTGATCTGCCTTGGCGGAGGTCTGCGCTCTCAGAGTGCTTTTCTAGTGTTATTATTTTAATGATCCGGCCCACTGCAGGTCATATTGTGCTTTATGTGGCCCCTGAACTAACATAAGTTTGACACCCCTGATCTAATGTAACCAGTCATATGCCCCTAATTTTGCCAATTATTATAATATTATTTTCAAATATTGTTGTTACTATAGCAGTATCAGATAATATACTCCTACGTCCTCCTGATAATATTTAACTTTTTCATGGTGCGTCACAAAAACACATTTAGTTTAAGCAGAATTCAATGAATTACCTTAACGGTTAAGAAGAATTTGTCAAACACTAAGATGTTCTTGGAAAAAAACAAAAAAAAAATCAATAAATTAGCATTGTTTTGTTTTCCAAAGATGTTTATTTTTTGTGATCATAGCAGTAACTGTTGTGAATTCAGTGTGATTATTACTAAAAGACATGGAAAAAAACAGAAAAAAAACATGATGAACCTTTATTAGGGCATCAACGATATTTGTCAAAAACTGCGACTCAGATCAACGTAGAAAAACACAACTTCTGTCCACCCATGTATATCAAGACTGTTTTATATTACTGAGAAAAAGCTTCACTCTTCATACATTTATTCATAAAGTATTACAAATAAAAATCACCAAAAGCTGTTTAGCATATTTTGGGAATTTTGATTGCTGCCTTTTTAAAGATTAGATGCATTTTCACACATAAAAATGAAAGTGTTTCATCAAATGTTCTTTTTTTTTTTTTTTTTTTTTTTTTTTTTAACAGACACAAACTTTGAGCAGATGCCATTCTGGAATGCATGAACAAGGGGCATTTTCACTTCTTTTTTTTTTTTTTTTTTTTTTTTTTTTTTTTTTTTTTTTTTTTTTTGCATTTTGAGTTTGAACTACAAATCATTTCCTTTAAAAACCAAAAACAAGATGATATGATATTATGTCGTTGGTTTCAGTTCCTGTTATGTATGGATTTTATGTGGAAGTAAATCTGTCTCATCAGATTTTGAATTATAAAAGTTTGTGAATTTCTAGCACTGAATTTTGTTGCACTGAAATTAACCCTTTCATGCATACTGGTCACTGCAGTGGACAGTTCTTCTCCAGCTGTTCTCTTGTATATTCATGGATTTTTTTGTTTTAGTTCCATATCAGCCAATACAGTGGACACTTATGCATCATGTAACTTTGCTGTTTTTGATAAACCTGATCTGCAGTAAAATGTTTGAGTATAAATCAATTGTTATTAGACTGTAATTATCATTTTTTTCTTTAACAAATGGTTTTTTTTTGTATATTATTTCCATGAAGTGAGTAATAACTAGTATTAGAGTATGTTTAAATATGAGAAAAAATCAGATTAGCTGCATTAAAAGTGTTTTTATTTCATAGTTTTCACAGTATATCAGTAAATACACATTTCTTGGCTTCAAAAATTAAATGTTCCATTTGAGTGGACATTTTTGCAATTCCATGAAAAATAGGTTCAGAAAAAGCTTTCAATCACGTTGTTTGTTTGTTTTTTTCATGCCTAAAGAGGAATAAAAACAAGGGGGGAAAAAAATCATGATTAAGGTTCTCATAATTCATGCATGAAAGGGTTAAGCATCTGATTTTTTTCGGTGTCACATGACCAACTTAACTTAACTTTATTGGCTGGCTGTCAGTTTGACTGGAGATAGAATCATTGCTTTTCCTTGGTGTCCCCGGATGTGTGATCTGAATTTTTTTTGCAACTGATTTTTTTTGCATCTGAATTTTTGCAACTGAACTTTTTGCATCTAAATTTTTGCTATTGATTTTTTTGTATCTGAATTTTTGCAACTGAATTTTTTCATTCTAAATTTATGAACATAGTAAAATTGAGAGACAAAAAAATTCAGATACTTAATTTCAGTGCACGAAAAAATTCAGATACTTAATTTCAATGCAAAAACAAATTCAGATACTTAATTTCAGTGCAAAAACAAATTCAGATACTTAATTTCAGTGCAAAAAAAAAAAAAAAAAATCAGGTACTTCATTTCAGCGCACAAACAAATTCAGATACTTGATTTCAGCTCAAAAAAAAATTCAGATACATAATTTCAGCGCAAAAAGAATCCAGATAGTTAATTTCAGCGCAAAAAAAATTCAGGTTCTTAATTTCAGTGCAAGAAAAAAATTCAGATACTTAATTTCAGTGCAAAAAAAAATTGAGATACTTAATTTCAGCTCAGAAAATTCAGATACTTAATTCCAGTACAAAAAAAAAATCAGATACTTAATTTCAGTGCAAAAAAAAAATAAAAATTCAGATACTTAATTTCAGCGCAAAATAAAAATTCAGATACTTAATTTCAGTGCCAAAAAAAATTCAGATGCTGAATTTCAGTGCAAAAAAAATTCAGATACTTAATTTCAGGGCAAAACATAATTCAGACACTTAATTTCAGGGCAAAAAAAAAAAAAAAAAAAATTAGATACTTAATTTCAGTGCAAAAAATTTCAGATACTTAATTCCAGTACAAAAAAAAAATTCAGATACTTAATTTCAGTGCAAAAAAAAATTCTGATACTTAATTCCAGTACAAAAAAAAAATAATTCAGATACTTAATTTCAGTGCAAAAAAAAAAAAATAATAATTCAGATACTTAATTTCAGCGCAAAAAAAAATTCAGATACTTAATTCCAGTACAAAAAAAAATTCAGGTACTTAATTTCAGTGCAAAAAAAAAAAAAAAAAATCAGATACTTAATTTCAGTGCAAACAAATTTCAGATACTTAATTTCAGTGCAAAGAAAAAATTCAGATACTTAATTCCAGTACAAAAAAAAAAAAAAAAAATTCAGATACTTAATTTCAGCGCAAAAAAAATTCAGATACTTAATTCCAGGTCAAAAAAAAAATTCAGATACTTAATTTCAGTGCAAAAAAAAATTCAGGTACTTAATTTCAGTGCAAAAAAAACAAAAAAAAATCAGATACTTAATTTCAGTGCAAAAATAATTCAGATACTTAATTTCAGGGCAAAAAAAAAAAAAAAAATTCAGATACTTAATTTCAGTGCAAAAAAATTTCAGATTCTTAATTTCAGTGCAAAAAAAAATTCAGATACTTAATTTCAGTGCAAAAGCAAATTCAGATGCGTAATTTCAGCACAAAATAAATTCAGTGCTAGAAATTCAATGGCTTTTATAATTCAGAATCTAATGAGACAGATTTACTTCCATAATTTTACCTCAAATTCACTCTTGACTCTTGAAAATATGACACTTAAACTCTAAAATTAAAAAGAGTAAGTAATGAAATCAGAACCAGCTTTATTCGCCAAGTACGTAAACATATTCACAACATAATTTTTTATATATTGTTGTACGAGTTGTTTTGTTACTATTACATATGAATCAATTTAGCTTCCCTATGTCTGGCAGAACATGAAGGGGAAATATCTGTGCTGAGACGCTAAAAGAGGGAGTGAAAATAAAGATAGAAGAAAAAGGGAGGCAACAACTAGTGCTATTTGAGAGTACAATGATGCGAGGAGAGCATAGATTCTGTCATGAGTTGTTTCCCCTACAGAGCTTATTAAAACACACACACAAGCACACACAATCTGCTCACAGTGTAGATCATTACGCTCGACAAAGTCCCAGTTAGGATAAACTGCACAGGCAGAAAAATAGCAAGCGCTGCACAGTCAATATCTGACCCCATTAGAAGCAGCACCACGAGGGGTCAGATCTCCCTTAACTCCCCGAGACTTGTCTTCTGCATCTGCTCCCGATCAGAGCGGCGACCGGCCGTCGTGACAGATATTCTGGTCTTTTCATGGGTGAAGGGCCCAATCCCCTGCGAGACGATGTTCAGGGCGGGTTTGCCCCACTTCTTGCACAGGGTCCGGGGCTTTGACAGAGACAGATGGTGATTGCAGTAGACAGGCCCTCTGAAGACCGGGGTGTCGGACTCACAGCGAAGAAGTTGAGACGAGGAAGAAACGCTGAATTGAGCTGAACAAGTTGGAAACGTCCTGTCAGAGGGATTTAGCGAATTATCTTTGGCCTGTCTAATGCTCTGAGCGCAGCAAAAACAAAAGCACCCCCCTCTTGTGTTCCACCGAATAGCAACCCCCAGCTCCAGGTTGTGTTTACGCTGTGCAGCCTTATACAGGGTGACACAAAAAAAGGGGAACTTTTTAACAATCCAATAAAACCAAGAGTGATGGAAGAAAAATATTTTATTCAAAGTAATTGAAACCTTAAACCATGCCATTTAAGAAACAATGATGGAATTTTCATTTTTTTTAAAAATGACTTCCTGTAGATGGCGTCCTCCTGTACGAATGCATTCTTGAAATCCGCTGTTGAGATTCCTCATTGACCGCTGCAACATCTCAGCTGGGATACTGTGAATTTCATCCTGAATTCTCTGTTTTAACTCATCCAGAGTTCTTGGTCGAGTCGTGTACACTTTACTCTTGAGATAGCCCCACAAGAAAAAAATCACAAACTGACAAATCTGGCGATCTAGGGGGCCGGGGAACGTTACCGAATCTTGAGATCACACGGTTACCGAACAATTCTCGCACAGCCGCCAATGGTTACCCAAAAAAACAGGAATTTTTGAAGTGCGTATTGGCAGACATGAGCAAGTGGCAGCACTGCGAGACAGTGACCTTGAGCAAGTAAACACACCCCCATTTTAGTAACCATTGGCGGCTGTGCGAGAATTGTTTGGTAATAATAATAATAATAATGATAATGATTTGAACTGTACTATTGTACCAAATAGGTAGCTAGTGAATGGATGCTAAAACAGCTAAAACTAATAATATATGTTGTGGTCTAATTATTACAGTTAAAAGCTGAGTTATATGGTATTGGACCACTTGAAGGCAAGTTCTAACCTTTTTAAAAAATAAAATATAGTTTAAAGACAGCTTAATTTGTCCATTTGAGATGAATAAAAGCAATTGTTAAATGTTTCCGGATCAGAGACAAATAGTTTTATTCTCAACAACTTCCACCTGTTTTACAAAGTTTGAGTCAAAAGTTAAACTCAAATTATCTTATTTTCTATTTTTTTGTATTTATTCAGTTATTTTAAATAAACTGGGAAACATACAAGCAATTGAATTTGTAGAGTAACATGAATCAATGGCATTAGCAGCACCAATAGTTACTATGGTCAAAAAAACGGAACCCAAAAAAATGGGAATTTTTGAAGTGCGTATTGGCAGACATGAGCAAGTGGCAGCACTGTGAGACTGTGACCTTGAGCAAGTAAACACACCCCCATTTTAGTAACCATTGGCGGCTGTGCGAGAATTGTTCGGTAACCGTGTGATCTCAAGATTCGGTAACGTTCCCTGGCCCCCTAGATCGCCAGATTTGTCCGTTTGTGATTTTTTCTTGTGGGGCTATCTCGAGAGTAAAGTGTACACGACTCGACCAAGAACTCTGGATGAGTTAAAACACAGAATTCAGGATGAAATTCACAGTATCCCAGCTGAGATGTTGCAGCGGTCAATGAGGAATCGCAACAGCAGATTTCAGGAATGCATTCGTACAGGAGGACGCCATCTACAGGAAGTCATTTTTAAAAAAATTAAAATTCCATCATTGTTTCTTAAATGGCATGTTTTAAGGTTTCAATTACTATGAATAAAATATTTTTCTTCCATCACTCTTGGTTTTATTGGATTGTTGAAAAGTTCCCGTTTTTTTGTGTCACCCTGTATTAACCCTCCGGTATCCGGGTGCGCTTTTTAGGCACACTTTGCACTTTGTGTTAAAAAACTTCATATTATTTTTCATAATTTAAATAGGGTTAGAATTCAAAAGTTGTTCATTTGTGTATGATCTTTAAAATTCTGGCCACCAACTAAAATTTGCACATTGTAAACAAAAGAAAATTACAAGACTATCATCTGTCTCCCAAGTGTGCCTAAAACGCACTATTTCTTCCATTAGAACCACTGTTTTTGATCCGAAAGCCGTTAAGGCACAGGTGTCAAACATGCGGCCCGGGGGCCAAATCCGGCCCGCCAAAGGGTTCAGTCCAGCCCCTGGGATGAATTTGTGAAATGCAAAAATTAAAGTAAGATATTAACAATCAAGGATGTCGAACTTGTTATAGTTTGAGGTTCCACATACAGAACAATGTAATCTCAACTAAAATAATAGCATAATAACCTATAAATAATGAACTCCAAATTTTTCCCTTAGTTTTAGTGTAAAAACTTACATTAAATTATGAAAATATTAACATTTACAAACTATCCTTTAACAATAAAATGTGAAAAACCTGAACTTTTGAAAGTGAAATTTTGAGGTGTAATATTGTTAAAATTGCACTTATTTTTCTCAAGAAATTTCTTTTTTTTCAGGTTATTCACATCATTTTGTTTGGATAGTTTGTAAATGTACGTATTTTCATAATTTAATTTTGATTGCAGTAAAACAAAAAGAAAAATTTGGAGTCGTCATTATTTACAGGTTATTATGCTTCTGTTTTACTGGTCCGGCCCACTTAAGATCAATTTGGGCTAAATGTGGCCCCTGAACTAAAATGAGTTTGACACCCCTGCATTAAGGCATAAATTCTGCTTTTACTGATATCTGGGCTTCATTTGAGAGGTGAGGGTCTAAATTAATTTATTAACGTTGTTAATGTTGCTGTTAATCATTGACATATGCCAGGCTGCAAAAATCAAATAATACGTAATCCAATTTTCGTGTAGTATTTTGAAAAAAAATAAAAAATCATATTTTGTGTTTTTTGCATCAAAAAATGTAGTGACATCATGATGAAAAGAGATTGTTTAAAGGGTTAAAAAATCTAAAATGAATGATTATTTGATTTGTATGATGATTAGGGCTGACCTTGATTTCCAAAAATAAAATCAAATTAGAGCAGAAAAATAAATCAATATATACTATTTAATAGTTTGATTTATAGGTGTGCATTTTTGGCACACTTGGTGACAGATGCTAGTATTTTGAACATTTGACCTAGCGCCAAAAATAATCATGCAAATTAACCGATGATGGAGTTAATCATTGACATATGCCAGGCTGCAAAAATCAAATAATATGTAATCCAATTTTCATGTAGTATTTTGAAAAAAAAAAAAAATCATATTTTCTGTTTTTTTGCATCAAAAAATGTAGTGACATCATGATGAAAAGAGATTGTTTAAAGGGTTAAAAAATCTAAAATGAATGATTATTTGTTATGTATGATGATTAGGGCTGACCTTGATTTACAAAATAAAATCAAATTAGAGCAGAAAAATAAATCGATATATACTATTTAATAGTTTGATTTATAGGTGTGCATTTTTGGCACACTTGGTGACAGATGTTAGTATTTTTGAACATTTGACCTAGCGCCAAAAATAATCATGCAAATTAACCGATGATGGAGTTAATCATTGACATATGCCAGGCTGCAAAAATCAAATAATATGTAATCCAATTTTCATGTAGTATTTTGAAAAAAAAAAAAAAATCATATTTTGTGTTTTTTGCATCAAAAAATGTAGTGACATCATGATGAAAAGAGATTGTTTAAAGGGTTAAAAAAAATCTAAAATGAATGATTATTTGTTATGTATGATGATTAGGGCTGACCTTGATTTACAAAATAAATTCAAATTACAGCAGAAAAATAAATCAATATATAATATTTAATACTTTGATTTATAGGTGTGCATTTTTGGCACACTTGGTGACAGATGCTAGTATTTTTGAACATTTGACCTAGCGCCAAAAATAATCATGCAAATTAACCGATGTTGGAGTTAATCATTGACATATGCCAGGCTGCAAAAATCAAATAATACGTAATCCAATTTTCATGTAGTATTTTGAAAAAAAATAAAAAATCATATTTTGTGTTTTTTGCATCAAAAAATGTAGTGATATCATGATGAAAAGAGATTGTTTAAAGGGTTAAAAAAATCTAAAATGAATGATTATTTGTTATGTATGATGATTAGGGCTGACCTTGATTTACAAAATAAAATCAAATTAGAGCAGAAAAATAAATCAATATATACTATTTAATAGTTTGATTTATAGGTGTGCATTTTTGGCACACTTGGTGACAGATGTTAGTATTTTTGAACATTTGACCTAGCGCCAAAAATAATCATGCAAATTAACCGATGATGGAGTTAATCATTGACATATGCCAGGCTGCAAAATCAAATAATACGTAATCCAATTTTCATGTAGTATTTTGAAAAAAAAAATAAAAAATCATATTTTGTGTTTTTTGCATCAAAAAATGTAGTGACATCATGATGAAAAGAGATTGTTTAAAGGGTTAAAAAATCTAAAATGAATGATTATTTGTTATGTATGATGATTAGGGCTGACCTTGATTTACAAAATAAAATCAAATTAGAGCAGAAAAATAAATCAATATATAATATTTAATACTTTGATTTATAGGTGTGAATTTTTGGCACACTATTGACAGATACTAGTATTTTTGAACATTTGACCTAGCGCCAAAAATAATCATGCAAATTAACCGATGATGGAGTTAATCATTGACATATGCCAGGCTGCAAAAATCAAATAATATGTAATCCAATTTTCATGTAGTATTTTGAAAAAAAAAAAAAAAATCATATTTTGTGTTTTTTGCATCAAAAAATGTAGTGACATCATGATGAAAAGAGATTGTTTAAAGGGTTAAAAAATCTAAAATGAATGATTATTTGTTATGTATGATGATTAGGGCTGACCTTGATTTACAAAATAAATTCAAATTACAGCAGAAAAATAAATCAATATATAATATTTAATACTTTGATTTATAGGTGTGCACTTTTGGCACACTTGGTGACAGATGCTAGTATTTTTGAACATTTGACCTAGCGCCAAAAATAATCATGCAAATTAACCGATGTTGGAGTTAATCATTGACATATGCCAGGCTGCAAAAATCAAATAATACGTAATCCAATTTTCATGTAGTATTTTGAAAAAAAAAATAAAAAATCATATTTTGTGTTTTTTGCATCAAAAAATGTAGTGACATCATGATGAAAAGAGATTGTTTAAAGGGTTAAAAAAATCTAAAATGAATGATTATTTGATATGTATGATGATTAGGGCTGACCTTGATTTCCAAAAATAAAATCAAATTACAGCAGAAATATAAATCAATATATACTATTTAATAGTTTGATTTATAGGTGTGCATTTTTGGCACACTTGGTGACAGATGCTAGTATTTTTGAACATTTGACCTAGCGCCAAAAATAATCATGCAAATTAACCGATGATGGAGTTAATCATTGACATATGCCAGGCTGCAAAAATCAAATAATATGTAATCCAATTTTCATGTAGTATTTTGAAAAAAAAATAAAAAATCATATTTTGTGTTTTTTGCATCAAAAAATGTAGTGACATCATGATGAAAAGAGATTGTTTAAAGGGTTAAAAAATCTAAAATGAATGATTATTTGTTATGTATGATGATTAGGGCTGACCTTGATTTACAAAATAAAATCAAATTACAGCAGAAAAATAAATCAATATATAATATTTAATACTTTGATTTATAGGTGTGAATTTTTGGCACACTTGGTGACAGATGCTAGTATTTTTGAACATTTGACCTAGCGCCAAAAATAATCATGCAAATTAACCGATGTTGGAGTTAATCATTGACATATGCCAGGCTGCAAAAATCAAATAATACGTAATCCAATTGTCATGTAGTATTTTGAAAAAAAATAAAAAATCATATTTTGTGTTTTTTGCATCAAAAAATGTAGTGACATCATGATGAAAACAGATTGTTTAAAGGGTTAAAAAAATCTAAAATGAATGATTATTTGATATGTATGATGATTAGGGCTGACCTTGATTTCCAAAAATAAATTCAAATTAGAGCAGAAAAATAAATCAATATATACTATTTAATAGTTTGATTTATAGGTGTGCATTTTTGGCACACTTGGTGACAGATGCTAGTATTTTTGAACATTTGACCTAGCGCCAAAAATAATCATGCAAATTAACCGATGATGGAGTTAATCATTGACATATGCCAGGCTGCAAAAATCTAATAATATGTGATCCAATTTTTATGTATTGTATTGAAAAAAAATAATTTTTTGTGTTTTTTGTGTCCAAAAAAATGGTTTGTTTACATTACAAACACAGCATTTAGAGGGTTGAAAAATGTTACAGTTATTGAGTATTTGGTACTTTTATTTGCAGCTCAAGTTGATGAAATAGAAAAAAGTGTAAAAGAATTAAAAACAAGCTGTATAATAATGTTTTTGACATTATTCCACAAGTGTGCCAAAAAAGGCACACTTGGTGCTTAGTAAGGGCCTTGCTGGACGGGATACCAGAGGGTTAAAGAAGTCTGGGATGGTTCAGAGATGCCTGATATCGGTTCGACTTTTCATGTATCACTGCTGTGAGCGGTGTGCAGCCAATTCATCCTCAAGTGATGTATGGCAACCTTCATAAGACAAAAAGGATATATCTTTGAGAAATGAACCACTTGACCTTGCTGTGAATGTTTAGCATTTATAGTCACAATGCAGCCTGAGATTTATTAACTGTCAACAGCACAACATGGTTTTCACCTCAGATATGGAAACATGACTTTCCTGGGCACATCCTCTATACATCTTCCCTCTATACTATATCTCTAAAGCACAGGTTTCACAAATAAACATGTCAACCCAGCTTGCCAAAGAAGGGATTATAAATATCTCTATAAAAATATGTTAGTTTTAAGTACATATCAGACTGTTGTGCAATTTCTTATATTCTGTGGGGTAGGAAAATATGAAAAAAAACAAAAAAAAGCCCTTTCTGTGGCAGGAACTTAACCTTAAATCTAAACTTCTGAGAAAACAAAACAGAACATGCGGTTCAAAGATTCATTAAACTAAATTTCAGGATGTCACAGCTTACAGTTGTTGCTATGGGAACTAAACTGTCTCAAATCTGCTCAAAAAGGCTGATGGTGTTGTCAACGATTCAACTTGTCAAATCGCCCAAGGCTAGTTTTAGAACATCACACCATAATATAATATTTATTTTTCACAGTATTTATGGGCTGTAGCTTACCTGTTACTATGATGAACAGCATTATTTCAAGCCATTTCCCTGGAAAATGATGTCTCGATAGTTTTTTTTTTTTTTTTTTAGAGGTGACATCAACTACTCTAAACAACAGAAAAACATCATGAATCATTTTTGCCATTTCAGTAAATACAACTGCAGCTGTTGTAAAAAAAAAAAAAAAGTCATTATCAGTGTCTTTGTTCATATTTATGATACTACAAATTATATCTCGCAGAAAAACAGACAAATAAAGACAGTTTAATGAAACTGCAGAAGGTTGTTACTGAAACAACGCACCATCTCATGTCATTGCCGTAGTTTTTTCAGACTGACATTTTTTGAGTATTTCTAAGTTCCATGTCGTCTTGTCACAAATTGTTGATCTGATCTGGGTTTAAAACAGTCATAGCTGGAAGTTTTGTTTAATTTATAAGTTGGATTTTTAGTATGTCTCAGGAAATTGTACTTAACATTATGAAGTAAAGTAAAAAGCTATATTAAAAAAAGATGATAAAACATGTCATAATTTGAATAAAATAGTAGTAAAATGATCAAGTTTTCTGTAAAGCTGATTTTTTTAATGTATAAAAGAAAAGGTGTTGGCAGTTTAGTCCACAGTTCAAAAGCTAAGATGTTTAATAATAATAATAATGATAATAATAATAATAATAATGATAATAATAATAATAATAATAATAATAATAATAATAATAGTGATGATGATAATAATAATAATAATAATAGTGATGATGATGATGATGTTGTTGATGATGATGACGATAATAATAATAATAATAATAATAATAATAATAATAATAATAATGATAATTTGAACTGTACTATTGTACCAAATAGGTAGCTAGTGAATGGATGCTAAAACAGCTAAAACTAATAATATATGTTGTGGTCAAATTATTACAATTAAAAGCTGAGTTGTATGGTATTGGACCACTTGAAGGCAAGTTCGAACCTTTTTAAAAAATAAAATATAGTTTAAAGACAGCTTAATTTGTCCATCTGAGGTGAAATAAAAGCAATTGTTAAATGTTTCCGGATCAGAGACAAGTAGTTTGATTCTCAACAACTCCCACCTGTTTCACAAAGTTTGAGTCAAAAGTTAAACTCAGATTATTTTATTTTCTATTTCTTGTATTTATTCAGTTATTTTAAATAAACTGGGAAACATACACACAATTGTATTTGTAGAGTAACATGAATCAGTGGCATTAGCAGTTCTATACAATTGTGCATCATCAGCATAAAAGTGATTTCTTTAATATGTTTTTATGGGGCCAAAACTAACCCCTGAGGAAACCCACTGTGTTATTTAAGAAACTGGCAACAGAGTTCAACAGAAAATTGCCTGTCAGAGATAAGATTTGAGATATTTGAGATCAAAGTCGGATGTTATGATCAACCGTATCAAAGTTTAGAAGAATTAGAATGGAGGACGCCATCAACTATCAGAAAGAGGTCCTTTGAGATGTGAAGTACAGCTATGCCCATACCTGAAACCAAAATCACATTTTATTAAAGGGGTCATATTTTGCTAAATCCACTTTTATTAGTGTTTGGTTCATTTATTTGTGTATTTGGACCCTCATAGTTCACAAACTTTGAATTTGAACCCTCCAGGTGCTACAAAGCTCTCTTCATATTCATTTTGGCAAAAATCAACTGGATTTCTACAACCTGTTTTAATTCCTGCTTAATTTGTTGCATCTATAACTAGTTACGTCACAACATTTGCGCATATAAGGTCGAGACTCCCGACGAACATATCTCTGAATATGACATAATTGTTTATCAGCAGCAGCAGTTGTAGTCCATACTGAAAATATGTTCAAACTTCAAGCCGATTACCTAAAATGTTCAGTTGTTGGTTGTATTAAGATAAGGTAAGATAAGATATACTTTATTGCCACGGGGGGAAATTTGTTGTAGGTAATAGTGCACAGGGGCTGCAACGTCATACAGAGAACACACTGTAAAAAAAAATCTGTAATTTAACAGAATTTTCACTGTTTATTTTACAGATTTTTCCTGTATTTTCAAGATACAGGAAAATATCAATGAAGTGACAAAAATAATATCAACGAAATGACAAAAACAGAGTGTGATTTTACATGTCAAATGTAAAATAACACGAAAAAACTGTAACTGTGAAAAACCCCAAAATTTTCATTTTTTAAAAGAAATTTTTTTCTTTTTTCACAGAAAAATACAGTTAAAATACATTTGCAAATGTATTGTAATTGTAACCCTCCAGGTGCTGCAAAGCTATCTTTATATTAATTCCGACAAAAATCAGGGAGGCAGTGTCATGCAATTTATTTACAACAAATACAATAATAAAGGTAGAATAAGAGTAAAATAATATGTTACGTAGTTTTTGAATGTGAATCTGACAAAATACCACCACCCTCCTTCCTGCATTTCCTGCTTAATTTGTTATGTTGTATAACTAGTTACATTATGGCATTTGCACATATAAGGTCAAGACTTCCGACGAACATTTCTCCGAGTACGACATAATTGTTTATCAGCAGCAGCAGTGGTAGTAAAAACTGAAAATATGTCCAAACTTCAAGCCGATTACCTAAAATGTTCAGTTGTTGGTTGTATTAAGATAAGGTAAGATAAGATATACTTTGTTGCCCCCGGGGGGAAATTTGTTGTAGGCAATAGTGCACAGGGGCTGCAACGCCATACAGAGAACACACTGTAAAAAAAAAATCTGTAAATTTAACAGAATTTTCACTGTTTATTTTACAGATTTTTCCTGTATTTTCAAGATACAGGAAAATATCAATGAAGTGACAAAAATAATATCAACGAAATGACAAAAACAGAGTGTGATTTTACATGTCAAATGTAAAATAACACGAAAAAACTGTAACTGTGAAAAACCCCAAAATTTTCATTTTTTAAAAGAAATTTTTTTCTTTTTTCACAGAAAAATACAGTTAAAATACATTTGCAAATGTATTGTAATTGTAACCCTCCAGGTGCTGCAAAGCTATCTTTATATTAATTCCGACAAAAATCAGGGAGGCAGTGTCATGCAATTTATTTACAACAAATACAATAATAAAGGTAGAATAAGAGTAAAATAATATGTTATGTAGTTTTGAATGTGAATCTGACAAAATACCACCACCCTCCTTCCTGCATTTCCTGCTTAATTTGTTATGTTTTATAACTAGTTACATTATGGCATTTGCACATATAAGGTCAAGACTTCCGACGAACATTTCTCCGAGTACGACATAATTGTTTATCAGCAGCAGCAGTGGTAGTAAAAACTGAAAATATGTCCAAACTTCAAGCCGATTACCTAAAATGTTCAGTTGTTGGTTGTATTAAGATAAGGTAAGATAAGATATACTTGTTGCCCCCGGGGGGAAATTTGTTGTAGGCAATAGTGCACAGGGGCTGCAACGCCATACAGAGAACACACTGTAAAAAAAAAAATCTGTAAATTTAACAGAATTTTCACTGTTTATTTTACAGATTTTTCCTGTATTTTCAAGATACAGGAAAATATCAATGAAGTGACAAAAATAATATCAACGAAATGACAAAAACAGAGTGTGATTTTACATGTCAAATGTAAAATAACACGAAAAAACTGTAACTGTGAAAAACCCAAAAATTTTCATTTTTTAAAAGAAATTTTTTTCTTTTTTCACAGAAAAATACAGTTAAAATACATTTGCAAATGTATTGTAATTGTAACCCTCCAGGTGCTGCAAAGCTATCTTTATATTAATTCCGACAAAAATCAGGGAGGCAGTGTCATGCAATTTATTTACAACAAATACAATAATAAAGGTAGAATAAGAGTAAAATAATATGTTATGTAGTTTTTGAATGTGAATCTGACAAAATACCACCACCCTCCTTCCTGCATTTCCTGCTTAATTTGTTATGTTTTATAACTAGTTACATTACGGCATTTGCACATATAAGGTCAAGACTTCCGACGAACATTTCTCCGAGTACGACATAATTGTTTATCAGCAGCAGCAGTGGTAGTAAAAACTGAAAATATGTCCAAACTTCAAGCCGATTACCTAAAATGTTCAGTTGTTGGTTGTATTAACAAAAACAAGTGGCTGAACGAAACAGAGCAACATGGTCAACAACCTGGAGAGGTCAGGGTGTGAAGTGACTCATTTGCATTTAAAGGGCCAGCACTCAAAATGACCTTTCTGGTGTCATTACTCAGAAATATTGTTGAAGATGGACCTGTGGAATTGAATTAATGAAGAATTCAGACCCAAACATCGCATTCACCGTTTATGTAGACCACAGGGAAATGTTTTGAAATGCATAATTCCATGTGAGAAAAGCAAAATATCACTTCTTTAAAACCTCTGAGAATTTATCGACTGGAAAACACTCAAAGAAGTTTGACAGACGTGTTGAAATAGGAGAATCATTCTAAGAAGTATTTTAGGGCCTGTTTTTAAACATCATTTTATTTCAACATATGTAATGACCAGGGAGTACAAAGAGTACATTTAGGAGAACAGAGACATTTCGTGGAAGAACAAGATGTCTAGGCCTCATTAAGGGAGTTGGCACTGGATGCTGTTTTCAGGCTGAGACTGAGATTGTATAAATAGGGAAAAGGCCACTGTTCCAATATAGATCACACATAGTTTACAATATAATTTACACTGTTTTTTTATTCCAAAAGGCCTCAAGACCTGCATTTTTCCCCATATTTTAGTAGGGGGTTAACCCTTTCATGTGCACTGGTCACTACAGTGGACAGCTATTCTACAGCTGTTTTCTTATATATTCATGGATTTTTTTTTTTTTAAATACATATCTTTATTAAAGTTTTAACACATTCCATATCTTTTCTGACATGAACTGGTAACATTGTGTAGATCTCCCCTGAGTATAAACCCCCCAGAATCACAAGCCCCCCACCCCCATAGTTTTGACACAATTTATCAGTAAATACATGTTTCTTTGTTTCAAAAATTTAACGCATGGTGTCCAAGTGGACATTTTTGCAACTTCATGAAAAAAAGGTTCATAAGGACATTTTATTTATTATTATTATTATTATTAGTAGTAGTAGTAGTAGTAGTAGTAGTAGTATGTTTTTTTATTTTTATTTTTTAACTTTTTTTTTTTTTTATTTGTTTTATTTATTAATCTTTCTTTTCATTAGAAAATTGCATCACATTGTTTTTTCATGCCTAAAGAGGAATAAAAACACTCAAGAAAAAAATCTTGATTTAGGTTCTCATAATTCGTGCATGAAAGGGTTAATATCAGAATTGAAAAAGCTATTGTTGATGTATTTTTATCAATGAAAGAGTTTTGCTTTGCCAGTAAGTTCAAGCCTGGTCTGTACAAAAGAAGCACAGGATAAGGTTATTCCAATATTCCACTGTGATTAAGAATCTACTTTTCTGGTTTGGGCAATCTTGACTATGATATACAGTCGTCCTCAAAATTATTCATACCCCTGCCATTTTTTGTGATTTTTTTTTTTTAACCCTTTCATGCATAGGTCACTCCAGTGGACAGTTCTTCTCCAGCTGTTCTCTTGTGTATTAATGGGTTTTGTTGTTTTAGTTCCATATCAGCCAACACAGTGGACACTGATGCACCATCTCATACACTGTAATTCAGATCATTACTGTAACTTTGCTGTTCTTGATAAACCTGATCTGCACTAACATGTTTGAGTGTAAATCAATTGTTATTTGTTAGACAAGAAGGTTTTTTTTCATATTATCTCCATGAAGTGAGTAATTACTAGCATTAGAATATGTTAAAATGTGAGAAGACATCAGATTAGCAGCATTAAAAATGTTTTTTTTTTTTTTCATTGTTTTCATATCACTTTCTGATATTGGGTTTTAAACACGTTTCTTTACTTCAAAAATTAAATGCATGGATATTTTTGGAACTCCATAGAAAAAAAAACTCAAAAAGTTATGGACAGATTTTGATGAAATTTTCAGGGTTTGTTGGAAATGGGATAAGGAAGAAATGATTAAATTTTGGTGGTGATTGGGGGTGGGGGGGCCCACGGGGGGGGCCACTGATGCTTCGCAGACCTCCGCCAAGGCTGATCAGTGGCCCCCCCCCCCCCCCCCCCCCGATCACCACCAAAATTTAATCATTTCTTCCTTATCCCATTTCCAACAAACCCTGAAAATTTCATCAAAATCTGTCCATAACTTTTTGAGTTATGTTGCACACTAACAGACAGACAAACAAACAGACAGACAAACAAACCCTGGGTGGGGGGGCCCACGGGGGGGGGGGGGGGGGGGGGGGGGCACTGATCAGCCTTGGCAGAGGTCTGCACTCTCTGAGTGCTTCTAGTTGCAAATGATTTTGGTGCTTTTCAGCTTGCCTTTATATACAGAACATGACCACTCCTTAACTGACCACAGTTCCTTAAGTTGAGCAGTTCATCGCTGAGCAATGAGAAAAACAAGTCTTATGAATGCAGACAAGTTCATTCAAGCGTGACAATAGCTCAACCCGTCTCAGGTTGTTAAGAAATTGTCTGGGATTATCTTATACAGGTGAAATTTAAACATACTGATGCAGCTCAGGAACAATAAAACCCATTAAAGTGTTGCGTTTTCATTGGCACTGAGTATACTACCAGTCAAAAGTTTGGACTCACCTTCTCATTTAAATGACATGAGATGGACCGCAGATAGCCAACAAGTGCTCAGCATCACTGGGAACTCACTGGGAAGACTTTTGGAAAACATTTCAGGTGACTACCTCATGAAGCTCATCCAGAGAATGCCAATTATGTGCAAAGCAGTAATAAAAGCAAAATATGACTATTTTGAAGAATCTAAAATATAAAAAAATGCTTTGAGTTATGTCACACCTTTTTTTAACTACAAAATTCCATATGTGTTCATTCATAGTTTTGATGCCTTCAGTGGGAATCTACAATGTAAATAGTCATGAAAATAAAGAAAAAACAGGTGAGTCCAAACTTTTGACTGGTTGTGTATATGTGATACACAAGTAAGGGAAAAACAACAAATGATACTTGAAGAAATACTTTATTTCAGGAGTATTTTTATCGGATTTCCAAAAAACACGTTCAAAACATGTTCAAAATTGGACGTCCCAGTATCCCAGGACACCAAAAGCATATCGCCAAGGTAGTGCAGTAGTGGTTCAAGGACATGACCCAGTCAAAGTCCTGACCTAAATCATATGAAGAATCTGTGGAGGGAGCTGAAGACCAGAGTGATGGGTAGGAGACCATCCAACCGGACCCAGATGAAGGCTTTTGGCCCAGGAAGAGTGGACCACCATCCCACAGGAGACATAAGAGAACCTGTGGACACTTAACAGGAACCATCATCAAAAACAATGGGTACTCTATTGTCTCCATCCACCAGTGGATACACCTCCCACTCACATCGGCTCCTCCTTAGAGTCCCCAGAATCTGGTAAAACAGCTTTTTCCTGTGATGGACATTGGTCATGGAACAATTAGCAAAACTCACTTCAGCTTCAGCATTTCATTACCTTGGGTGAATTCAAATCTGTTCTGTCAAACTATTCTCTTAAACTGGTTTTCAGCTTTTATGTTTTTAGCCGTTTTATGTTGTCTTATTTGTTCGTAAGTTGTCTTAATTGTATGGAAGTTTTATACTCTGTTAGTTCATTTGTATTGTACTGATGTGCCTCATGGTCAGGTCTCCCTCGAAAAAGAGATTTAGTCTCAAGGGACTTCGTGGTTAAATAAAGGTTACATAAATAAAAAAAGAAAAGACATTGAACTTTGTAAACCTAGGGTATAAATAATTTAGAACATGGCATTTTTTTAGAAATCCACTAATAAAATACTCCTGAAATAAAATATTTCTTCAAGTATCATTTGATGTTATTCCCTCACTTGTGTGCCACATAATTCACAAACAAATGTGACAAAACAAACACAAAAAATCACAAAAAATGGCAGGGGTATGAATAATTTTGAGGACGACTGTATACATATATATATATATATATATATATATATATATATATATATATATATATATATATATACATACATATATATATATATATATATATATTTTTTTTTTTTTTTTTTTTTTTTTTTTTTGATTATTATTTTGCAGCTGCAATCAAAATCTGGCAATCCTTGCTAAAAGACTATGTGTTTTTTAGTAGCGTCTTAATTGTACGTACGTTTTATACTCTGTTAGTTCATTTGTATTGTACTGATGTGCCTCTTGGTCAGGTCTCCCTCAAAAAAGAGATTTCGTCTCAAGGGACTTCATGGTTAAATAAAGGTTACATAAATAAAGAAAGAAAAGACATCCTGAAATGAAATATTTCTTCAAGTATCAGTTGATGTTATTCCCTCACTTGTGTGTCACATAATTCACAAACAAACTTGACAAAACAAACCAAAAAAAAAAAAAAAATTCACAAAAAATGGCAGGGGTATGAATAATTTTGAGGACGACTGTAAATATATATATATATATATATATATATATATATATATATATATATATATATATATGTATATATATGTATATATATATATATATATATATATATATATATATATATATGTATATGTGTGTGTGTCGAGGCCCAAAATGGAATCTGGCCCGATTCAGAATCAGGCCGGCCCAGAATGGAATTCTATTCTAGGCCGGCCTAGAATGGAATCCTGCCGCTATAATGTTATTTTTATACCATGTTTAATGCAAATGATCTAAATTATTACAAAAATCAAGACATGGAATTCGCAAATATGTGAAAAAAAAATGAAACAAACAACATTTTAATTGTAAACTATAATACACTTTATTTACAAAGAGAACCTAGTGGTACTCGCCACCAATATATGGTACAGTGAAATCGACTGAAATTGACAATAGTTACTCAAGGTATGTAAGACTGAAAATGTAAAATTATGACAAATTATGGAATTATGGATCATTTGCATTAAACAAGGTATAAAAATAACATTATAGCAGCAGGATTCCATTCTAGGCCGGCCTAGAATAGAATTCCATTCTGGGCTGGCCCGATTCTGAATCGGGCCAGATTCTGTTTTGGGCCTCGACATATATACATACATATATATATATATATATATATATATATATATATATTTTTTTTTTTAAATTATTATTTTGCAGCTGCAATCAAAATCTGGCGATCCTTGCTAAAAGACAATGTGTTTTTTAGTAGCGTTTTGACAATTCAAGCTGTGTAACGTCATGATAAAGTAGGTGTTAGCTATGAATACAGCTCTAAGAAAATTGCAGTGCTACGGTCCAGACTTTGTGGTAATAGCCATACATTTTCTCTTATAAGAGGGAACACACAGGTCAGAACATAGGAGTATGTCATCTGACACCAGTTATACTCTAAGGCTGCTGCTTCTACAGGCTTAACATCATGGAACAGTAAATTATTGATATTATAGGTATGTTTTTTTTTCTTGGTGCACCTAAGTAAAACCAACCTGCCCTAGATACCTCCTCCTCTCCTAGCATACATACTTAAAGTACATACTAAGACAAATTACAGCTTCGGTTCACCTTAACAAAAGGTGAACAGAAGGTAAAAAGAAAATAAATAAATGAATGTGTTGATTTAGGCTCCAGGGAGGAAAAAGGTGAGTTTAGCAGAGAGAGTGTACTTGTTGGGCGGAGAGAGAAGGAAGGCTTTAAATTTCTTGCTAAGTGCCTTGGGACAGATTCTGTAGTGTGTAAAGATGCTGTTTTCTTAATTTGATTGCCTCTAAATGCTTCCTGTGCCCGTGACTTATAGCCTATACCTCTTCCTTTTTATGTTTGCTGTTGACAGAGAGCTGATCTGGCAGTGGCTCCCCTCGCCATCACGTACGTCCGTGAGAAGGTTATCGACTTCTCCAAGCCCTTCATGACGCTGGGTATAAGTATACTGTACCGCAAGCCCAACGGGACCAACCCTGGGGTCTTCTCCTTCCTCAACCCCCTCTCGCCCGATATCTGGATGTATATTCTGCTGGCTTACTTGGGTGTCAGTTGTGTGCTGTTTGTCATAGCCAGGTAACATGTCACTTGCAGTAATCACAGCCTCACACACAGTCAGACACATGCTAAGCTGCCTTCGTTTCATCTCCGTCTATCGGACTAACAACAACAAGCTAATCTCTATAATTACAGGACTGGCTCATAGTAAAAACCATACCACCCAGTGACGGTACTGACTATCAATCAAGTCAACTTCATTGCTGTGAAATGTCTCTAATGCAGTCCAACCATGAAGAGTCATGGGATATTTTCTATTTACCTGCACAACATTAGACCATTATTCACATCTGCTTTGAAGTGTTTGTGTATAGAAGGCTGCTAGATTAACCCTCCGGTATCCGGGTGCGCCTTTTAGGCACACTTTGCACTTCGTTTTAAAAAACTTCATATTCTTTTTCACAATTTAAATAAGGTTAGAATTAAAAGTTGTTCATTTTTGCATCATCTTTAAAATTCTGGCCACCAACCAAAATGTACACATTGTAAACAAAAGAAAATTACAAGACTAGCATCTGTCTCCCAACTGTGCCTAAAACGCACTGTTTCTTCCATTTGATATGTATGATTAGGACTGACCTTGATTTACAAAAATAAAATCAAACTAGAGAAGAAAAATAAATCAATATATAATATTTAATAGTTTGATTTATAGGTGTGCATTTTACGCACACTTGGTGACAGATGCTAGTATTTTTGAACATTTGACCTAGCGCCAAAAATAATAATGCAAATTAACCAATGTTGGAGTTAATCATTGACATATGCCATGCTGCAAAAATCTTATATGTGATCCACTTTTTGTGTAGTATAGTGACATTTTTTTTTTGGGCATCCAAAAAAATGGTTTGTTTACATTACAAACACGGCATTTAAAGGGTTAAAAATGTGACAATTATTGAGTATTTGGTATTTTTGTTTCTGGCACAAGTTGATGAAATAGAAAAAAAGTGTAAAAGAATTAAAAACAAACTGTATTAATTTTTTTTTTTTTTTTGACATTATTCCACAAGTGTGCCAAAAAGGCACACTTGGGGCTTAGTAAGGGCCTTGGTGGATGGGATACCGGAGGGTTAACACTGGCCTTGTTTTACTCACAAGGGTACCAGTAAAAAAACAAAAAAACAAAAAAAAAACCTTAAGGAGGCACATACAAGCACAGACCTTAGAGAAGTTCTAGGCCTATCAGCCGTTTCAGGGTTGTGTGTATGCGTACGAGAGAATGGCAGACAGGTTGTGCTTCAAATGCATATGTGTGTGAGTGTGATGGGACACGTTGAAGCTCGGTGTGAACGGCTGCTGACCCGCTCCCACTTTTCCCCTCGCTGTCCCCAGTGTCTCAGAGTCCATGGTGTCTTTTCTTTCCTCTTGTTTCCTCCACCATGCTTCAAACACATCAAAATCACTGAGGGATGTCGACTCTTCAATTACTACTATTATTACTTAAGATGCGTTAGCAGTTATCTCATCTGAGAAGGGATTTCGTTGGCAAAGGTAAGCCCAATCTAATTTGAATCCTTGGCATATCTAATAGTAATAATAATAATAATAATAATAATAATAATATCAAATTGCATTTATAAAGCACTTGTCAGTCAGCAGAATCTCAAAGTGCTACAGAGAGAAGACAGTCCAATAAAAAATAAAATACTATATCAGGAATAAAAGACTAAGCGAATAAAATAAAGCATTGTCTGTTTAAACTGGAATGTTTTTAGCTACTTTTTGAAAGAGTCCAGTGACTGAGGAGCGCTGAGGGGGTCAGGGAGGGAGTTCCAGATAGCAGAGGAGAAGGTCCAGTCTCCCATGGTCCAAAGTTTAGTTCTGGGGTGGAGGAGGAGATTGGTGTTGTGGGGCCGGAGACTACGGGTAGAAGTGTGAGGAGGTCCTTGAGGTATTTGGGAGCGTTTCTATGGATGCAATTGAAGGTGATGAGGGCTGTCTTATAATTAATTCTGAAGGGGATTGGTAGCTAATGGAGGTTATGGAGAATGGGAGTGATGTGTTCCAATTTATGAGGAATATCTGTCATTTTTGCCCTCACTGACACTACAGAATAGGTCTGTCAAGTCTGCTTTGCTATGCTAATGTTTCAAACCATGCAAAACTGTTGCTTATAACATGTCAGAGTTCGATTTCTCCATCATACCTTAGATTCAGGTCGGTTTCTGCAACTGCTTTGTATTATCGGCTCCTAAAGAACTGCTCTAAAGTGTCTATGACCAAAGTCATAGGGGACGCAACCTGCAATTTCAGGTCTTTCACTGCAGTTAAATGGTGCCATGTAAGTTCAAATGGCGCTGCACTCGGTCGAAGTAACCGAACTCGAAAACGGACTACTGTTGAGTTTAAACACGTTGCTACGAAGACGCTTGTTGTGAACATTTCCAAAGATTTGCAAGGTTGAAAAAGGTTTTATTTAGTCATAGTAACAGTGTTTAGAGTTTGCTCTCAGGACAAGTTGAGAATATTGCAAGTCGTAGCATTATGAGATAGATATTCTGATAACAATGGTAAAGAAAAAAGAACTCATAAGAGCTCATTTTTGTTTGTTTTGCTAGCAATATTGTCTTTGTTGAACTCTATGGCCTTTGTTATGTGGTGTCTGGTATAAGAAAATACTCTATTGATTGGTAGATGGTACCATAGGGCATCTATACGGTGCATCTCCGCAATATTAAGTCGTCAACAGCAAGAATTCTTTAGAAACAATACAATGTTGTCTTTCTCTTTACTGACAAAACTAGGCTACAGTTTTTGAAGGCTCCACACTCTCCAGTACCCCTTACCTTTAGCTGCTGTTTGAAGCATGGTGAAGAAAAGAAGAGAAAGAAAGGTTCATGTTAACTCTAAAACTTTCGGGACGCATCGGCTCTCCTTGCAGCCGCCACCCGGCAGTTTTACGGTTAACGCACGTGTGTTTTTTCCGATGTTACTGGCAATATGATCACACAAAAGAAAAAGAAGCGGCAACTGTCATCTAAGTTGGCTCAGAATATGCACCTATCTGTATTTAAAAATCACAATAAGTAAGTGTTTGGGTAAGTGTATAAATTTCCCCCTCACTCTATTCCTTCTTCTCTCCTTTACACACACATGCATGCAAGACCACAGTTGCATGTTTTTGCTTTAGAATGTAGCACATGAAAGTCTCAGGAAATTGTATGAAATGAGCAGTTTGAGAGGCAGATGACGTACTGTGAACATGAAGGTCTACAGCATTTTATTTCCCTGCCATGAAAGAATTAGATATATAAATTCATATAAGCCACAGGTGTCAAACATGCCAAAACCAGCCCGGCAAAACTTTCAATCCGGCACGCTGGATGAATTTGCAAAGTGCAAAAATTACCCTGAAGATATTAACAGTCAAGGGCATCAAACTCGAAAATAATAGCATAGTAACCTATAAATAATTACTCCAAATTTTCTTCTTTAATGCAAAAAAAAAAATAATAATAATAATAATAATATGACATTATTCCTATTAATAATGGCAACACCAATTTTTTCTCTTTGATTTATTGCAAAGAACATTAAATTCTGATATCCTTTAACAATAAAATGTAAATAAACAGAACAAATATGAACAAGCTGAAATATCTAAAGGAAAATAAGTGCAATTTTAACAATATTCTGCCTGTTTTGTGCCTTGGTAGATCTGATCTGTAATGCACATATATAAATCATAAGATGAAGCATAATATTGATAAAATTCTGCTTATTTTTCTTCAGAAATTTCTTTTTTTTTTTTTTTTTTTTAGATTATTCACATCTTTTTTTTGTTTTGGATAGTTTGTAAAATGTAAAAAATTTCATAATTTATGTTATTTTTTTGCACTAACAAATTTGGAGTTGTTATTTACAGGCTGTTATGATATTATTTTACTAGTTCCGGCCCAATGGAGATCAAATTGGGCTGAATGTGGCTCCTGAAAGAAAATGAGTTTGACACCCCTGATATAAGCTATACGACCAGTCAAATCTCTTTAAAAAACTAAATAAAAAACCACTCTGGAGTCTCTAATGTTACTCTAATGGATATTATCATCATAACAAAGGAAATGACTGTGTAATGTGAAAAAGTTTGCACGTAGGGATTAATTTATAGAGAATTTTGACTCTACTTTCCCTCCGTTCTGCTAACCTTTTGAGCTTCTCCCATCTTACTGTTTGGCATTAATTTTACTGGCTTTAAAATGACCCATATTAATTTGTAATATGCTTTAATACACTTTAATGAACACACAAAAATGTGGCAACTCTTGGGTCTGGCACAGTTAATGCGGAGTTCCATAAAAGTGCAGTACAAAGAAGCATTGCATAGCTTTAACACAGTAGATAAATTATGATTTTTTAATTATTATTATTACTTGAATGCCTCTCTGCAAACCAGATGAGTAGACCATTCAATAAAATAAAACAAAATGACTGAATAAAGAGTACTAAAAAATATGTTAAAATGATGTTGTAAGTTAAGTAGAACCAAAGTGTTGCAGAGGTTTTATCATAGAGAACGATGCAGCACTTTAATGTTGCATATAACTACAGCAGGCCAACATACAAACAGAGTAAGTAATTCAACTCAAATTAAATACAAATAATGCAAAAACGTATGAATTCTAAATCCACAGTACAAAAAAAAAAAAAAGCATTTGCATTGTGAGAATTATCGCCCCGGAGGCAGTGGCTCTCAGACAAAATCAGTCTGGCACATAAATCACAGGAAAATGGCAAAATGACGCCCAGGTGCTGGTAGGCGGATGTTCTTACCTTCCAACTGAGCCACACTAACCAGTCTTTATGCCAAGTTAAGTTTACCGCTTCCTGGCTGTAGTGTCGGCTTCTGAATTTCTCTGCCAAAAAGTTTCTGAAGTATTTTCCAAAACTCGCCTTCAAAAGTAATCGGTATTGAGTGTTGGTAGGAAACATAAAACACATCAAAGGCACAATGTGATGTTACATCCATCATTGTTTTGTGCATGGAGCGAGTGCAGTGAGTGCAACAAACTAAATTTTCATGTTCATAAAACTATTGCTTTATGAGAATGAAAAAAGTAATAAATACAAGTGATTCCAGGCACAACAAACCCCGCCCCTCACACTTATTGAAGCTTATTTTGGCATCGATCCAGCTGATGTCATCATGTCTATGTATGTGTTGATGTCAGCATATAAGTTGCCTCTATATATGTGCCCAGTTTGAAGTAAATTGAAACAAAATTGATGTTTTTATAGACATTTGAAAATTTGCCCATTATAAGTAAATGGGAGACGAAAAAAGATTTTAAAAATTCATAAAAAAAATTTATTTTGACCTGCTTTTCCCAAAATGTATCGAGATCTATTCTGGGTCTCTGGCAATCTTTAAACTCAATTTGGTATGAATTCAAACAATAGTTTTTCTCCAACAAACACGTGCAATTTCGCCCATTATAAGTAAATGGGGGAAAAAAAAGAATTTAAAAATTCATGAAAAATTGAAACTTTGACCTACTTTTCCCAAAATGTAATGAGATCTGTTATGGATCACTGGCAATCTATAAACCCAATTTAGTATAAATTAAACCAATAGTTTTGCTGCTACAGACATGTGAAATTTTGCCCATTATAAGTAAATTGGAGGGGAAAAAATGTTAAAAATTCATTAAAAATTTTAACTTTGATGTATTTTTCCTAAAATGTAACCACATCTATTCTGGGTCACTGGCAATCTGTAAACCCAATTTGGTATGAATTCAAACAATAGTTTTGCTGCTACAAACATGTGAAATTTCACCCATTATAAGTGAATGGGGGGAAAAAAAAGAATTTAAAAATTCATGAAAAATTGAAACTTTGACCTACTTTTCCCAAAATGTAATGAGATCTGTTATGGATCACTGGCAATGTATAAACCCAATTTAGTATAAATTAAACCAATAGTTTTGCTGCTACAGACATGTGAAATTTTGCCCATTATAAGTAAATGGGAGGGAAAAAAAATGTTAAAAATTCATTAAAAATTTTAACTTTGATGTATTTTTCCTAAAATGTAACCACATCTATTCTGGGTCACTGGCAATCTATAAAAACAATTTGGTATGAATTCAAACAATGCTTTTGCCGCTACAAACATGTGCAATTTCACCCATTATAAGTGAATGGGAGAAAAACAAGATTTAAAAAATTAATAAAAAATTTAAACTTTGACCTATTTTTCCCACAATGTCACCACATCTATTCTGGGTCACTGGCAATCTATAAACCCAATTTAGTATGAATTCAAACAATGCTTTTGCTGCTACAAACATGTGAAATTTTGCCCATTATAAGTGAATGGAAAAAAAAAAAAAGATTTAAAAAATTCATAAAAAATTGAAACTTTGACCTATTTTTCCCACAATGTCACCACATCTATTCTGGGTCACTGGCAATCTTTAAACTCAATTTGGTATGAATTCAAACAATAGTTTTTCTCCAACAAACATGTGCAATTTTGCCCATTATAAGTAAATGGGGGGAAAAAAAAAGAATTTAAAAATTCATGAAAAATTGAAACTTTGACCTACTTTTCCCAAAATGTAATGAGATCTGTTATGGATCACTGGCAATCTATAAACCCAATTTAGTATAAATTAAACCAATAGTTTTGCTGCTACAGACATGTGAAATTTTGCCCATTATAAGTAAATGGGAGGGAAAAAAATGTTAAAAATTCATTAAAAATTTTAACTTTGATGTATTTTTCCTAAAATGTAACCACATCTATTCTGGGTCACTGGCAATCTATAAACCCAATTTAGTATAAATTCAAACAATGCTTTTGCTGCTACAAACATGTGAAATTTTGCCCATTATAAGTGAATGGAAAAAAAAAAAAAAAGATTTAAAAAATTCATAAAAAATTGAAACTTTGACCTATTTTTCCCACAATGTCACCACATCTATTCTGGGTCACTGGCAATCTTTAAACTCAATTTGGTATGAATTCAAACAATAGTTTTTCTCCAACAAACACGTGCAATTTCGCCCATTATAAGTAAATGGGGGAGAAAAAAAAAAAAGAATTTAAAAATTCATGAAAAATTGAAACTTTGACCTACTTTTCCCAAAATGTAATGAGATCTGTTATGGATCACTGGCAATCTATAAACCCAATTTAGTATAAATTAAACCAATAGTTTTGCTGCTACAGACATGTGAAATTTTGCCCATTATAAGTAAATGGGAGGGAAAAAAATGTTAAAAATTCATTAAAAATTTTAACTTTGATGTATTTTTCCTAAAATGTAACCACATCTATTCTGGGTCACTGGCAATCTATAAACCCAATTTGGTATGAATTCAAACAATGCTTTTGCTGCTACAAACATGTGAAATTTTGCCCATTATAAGTGAATGGGAGAAAAAAAAAGATTTAAAAAATTCATAAAAAATTGAAACTTTGACCTATTTTTCCCAAAATGTAACCACATCTATTCTGGATCACTGGCAATTTATAAACCAAATTTGGTATGAATCCAACCAATAGTTTTGCTGCTAGAGTGTTAACAAACAAAGAAACAAACTGAACCAAAAACCATACCTCTTGCCTCCCCTTTGGGGGGCGGGGTAAATTTTTTTACTCTTGTGAGATAAAAATAATAATTAACATGACAGTAAAATAGTTTTTTTGTCATTGTTGGAGATATGGTTCAGTCTTGGAAGGAAAAAAAAACAAACATCTTTTCCAGTATAAACATAATGACAATGCATTTTTTTCCCCCATTAATCCTTTCATAGTCGGGAAACAGCTATCTTACTTTTTGTTCACATATGTCATTTGCATGTTAAGAAATCATTTCATAAAAGTTTGTGAGACCAAACTGTCTAGTAGCACATAAATTTAACAGATGAGACCTGATACTGCTAAGAGTAGTTCACTGTGCAATTATATACTGTTAATATATATGTGTGTGTGTACACATTACACATTTTATCTATGTATGCTTGTGTTTGTGCTCTACTGTATGACTGAGAGTTTGTATGAGAGAGAAAGACTGAATACTGGGACTGACGTGAAGTCTTAGAGTCAGATTAGCCTCTCTTTGCCATGTGTAGGCTGATTCCACATGGATACACAGTTCATACCACATGATTACTGATGTTAATGTTCCAGGTTGTTATTGCCTTTCTGTTCTGTCTAATGACATCAATAGCTGCTGGTGTTTCTGGCACAAACGATGAAACAACAACGACTAAAAAGGGAAAAAAAAAAAAAAAAACAACTATAGTGCATCACACCTCTGCTAAAGCATATGCGTTATCACCTTGTTACACTTTTGGAGACTCAAATTCCCCACATCCTCCACATCTAGAACATTTTCTGAAGATAACCGAGAAGCAGAGCACAGCTTAGTGACGGTAATCAGAACATTTGTGTTAAATATTCCCTGTCATTATCAAAATAAATATGACTCAGGTTATTGACGTGCACCTTTCTTACCTTTCTTGCTCAAAATTAGACTGTTTTTCTGTGTGCAAAGCCTTTCTTACCTCACGCCAAACGGTGATCTGACGCTCCTCAGTCTCTGAATAAAGCTCCTTTAGTAACGGGATGCTCATATTAAAGACAAACCCTCACATATTTAGATTATATTTTTCATTTTAATCCATTGCGGTTTCACAAATAGAGTATTCCGTCGCTGCAGTTTTCTGAATGCATCCACTGTCGACCAAAAGCAACTACTGATCCAAACTGTTCATCTATTAATGCATGTAAATAATTGGTGTAAAATACTTTGTCATCTTTTCATGGTCATCATGTCCGTAGTGAACGTGGAAACACCGTCATCTTCTACAACATTAATTCACCAGTAAAACCCATGGAGTTGGATCAATGACAGTGGATGGAGACACTTGGTTTCTGTTCAGTTAATGATATATTTTACCGAAAAAGTCATTTTTTCTTCAGTTTTTTTTCTGTTTTGACTTTGCTCTGGGCTTTTATGAACATTTACATGATCAGTCAGTTAAACACAGGAAAATACATAATTTTCATTAGAAAAAAATGCAAAACTCAGAGGATAATATTATTTAAAAAAAATGGTGATAAATCACCTAGGAAAGGTTAAATAGAGAGAAAAATTATTTTTGCCAACTGCTACAGAAGTCACACTGGGTCCTTATGGGTTAAAACATAGATTCTGAAACAAAAAGCACAAACTATATCATTAAAGTTAACCTATAAAAACCCAGTGCTACTTTTATGGCAACTCCCAAATGCATTTTTCTCTCTATTTAATCTTTCTCAAGTGATTTATCAATATTTATTGTAATGTTTTCTTCTTTTTTTAAGTGTGAATAATTTATTTTCCTGTATTTTATTTACCAATTATGTAGATGTCCATAAAAACTCAGACTAAAGTTGAAGGTTATTATATCAGAAACAGAGAAAACTAAAGAAAAAGCGGCTTTTTTCAGCAAAGATATAAACAACTGAACATAAAAACAAGTGTCTCCATTCACTGTCATTTATCAAACTTCATGAGTTTTACTTTTGAATCAGTGTTGTAGAAGATGACAGTGTTTCTACAATATCGGAGCCTCTGAACCACAGGTGTCAAACATGCGGCACAGGGGCCAAATCTGGCCCGCCAGAGGGTCAGATCCAGCCCGTGGGATGAATTTGTGAAATGTAAAAATTACACTGAAGATATTAACAATCAATGGTGTCAAAATCCTTTTAATTCAGGTTCCACATACAGACAAATATAATCTCAAGTGGGTCAATCCGGTAAAATACTATCGTAGTAACCTATAAATAATGACAACCGCAAATTTTCTCGTAAAATTACATGAAAATGTTTACATCGACAAACTTTCCTTTATCAAAAAATGTAAATAACCTGAAGAAATATGAAGAATCTGAAATGTCTTCGGAGAAGTAAGTGCAATTTTACCAATATTCTGCCTGTTAGTAAATATTTTGTGTTTTTGTAATTGTAAAGTAAGTTGTAATGCACATGTGTAGATGATAAACTGAGACAGAATATTGTCAAAATTGCATCTGTTTTTCTTAAGACATTTCAAATTGTCCATGTTATTCAGATTTTTAAGGAAACTTTATAGATGTAAACATTGACATCATTTAATTTTACTTTTGTCACTGTTATTATTTTAGTGGTCCCACTTATCCCACTTGGGATCTTATTGGGGTGAATGTGGCCCCTGAACTAAAATGAGTTTGACACCCCTGCTCCAAACGTTCAAATGAGCATGAAAAGATGACAAACTGTATTTTACACCAATTATTTACATGGATTGACAGAATAATGGATCGACAGGAATTAAACTTTTTTTTTTTTTTTTTTTTGCAACTTAAATTTTTATTGAGTTTTATGTAGAATTGAACAGTAACCGAAAAAACCCAAAAAAGGGAATTAAACATTTTTGATCAGTGGATGCTTTTGATGGTGGATGTTTGGGTCGTTATGGTTTAATATGTATAATGTAGCTGTGGTTGCAAATATTATCATCTCTAAAATCAAAAATGGTTTGACCAGTACCCTATAAAAACCAGTGTGCACCTGGTAAAATGCTTATATTAAACACACACCCTACAATTTACATTAGTGCTGAACATGTTCCAAAGAATGCCATTATTATACTTCCAGACACCTATAATGTTCCATTCATTTCCATACAGTATGAAAATCAGCACAAAGAGACATGAAAATAACTATAAGACCATGTCTGTTTTGCAGGCTTCGAATCAAGCTGCACCGAGAGGCCACTTAATTCATGCAAGGTCTATATCGCTGTGATTAGATTTTTTTTTTTTTTTTTTTTTTTAGTTAAGTACAAATGAATGGAAACCAGCTGCGGCTGTATGAAAGGCACAAGGCAAGGCAAGTTTCTTTTGTACAGCTGTTCGCATACACAAAGATTTGATGTGAATAGGCACCAAATGCAGCCTCTCCAGGTTTAATGTGGACTCTGTAAATGGTGAGCAGACTGTTAACTGATAGCCTGTAAGAGGAAGAGTTTAAATTGTGAAAGCTGCATTTTGAAACCATAGAAATGCAATATATTTTAGAAAAGCCGCAGCTGAATGATTTCTGACGAGCACTTGTTTTACAATCGTACAGAACAGTAGTCAAATGTAACCAAGTACATCTTCTCAAGTACCATATATTGAGCTTGTACTTTCATTTTTTGTCATTTTGCAGCTTTATATTCTCCCCTGCTATATCTCAGTCGCAAATATTATACTTTTTCTCCCTTACATTTGTCTGATAGTAATATTTATGATTATAAGTTTCCATTCCCTTCCTGCCTGTCATTTCCAAATGTGTTTATTCCAAATCTTTGTGATATTTTTAAGGATTAAGTACAACTTTATGGGTCAATTCTCCTTCAAAGCTGAAACCAGGCCTGTTTTATGAGATCATGAAAAATATTTGTAAATGATTTAACCCAAAATGATATACAGTGGTTCAAAGCAGTTCAATCTTAACCCTTAATAGGGCACTCATTGAAATACTCTGAAATTTGACATTTCAATTTTAGTGTATTATTGGAGGACATAACAAGAATATATTACTTTTGTGAAATTTTTCTACATTTTTTATTGTTTGGAGTCAAGAAAATCTGCATTAACATGCAAGATTAAAAAAAAAAAAAAAAAAAAAATCCAAAGCATACTGTAGGATTTGTGTAAAACTAAAATGCCTTTATTGCTCCGTGGCAATTTTTTTAAAATACAGCCAACGCATTGCAACCTCTGGTCTTCATCAGGGCTATTTCACCATTTTTTTTATTGTTATATAGAAAATCAAGGTCAATGAAGTTACCATATTTGGTTCCTTACCAGTAAGTGGCAAAAAAAAAAAAAAGAAAAAAAAAGTAAATATACAAGAAGTAAATAAAAAAAAATACAAGAAAAACACATGTAACGTGAAAGGAACATGTTTTAGAACATTAGACCTACATAAGTGCTGATCCAGACACCTGTCAACATCCACATTATCCCTTTGAAGCTCATTCCTCATTTATTTATTTATTTATTTATTAGGATTCCCATTAGCTGCTACTCTTCCTGGGGTCCTTACATTAGTACCATTACTTCATGGTACCTAACAAACAGGTACACTCACTGTTCATGCAGAGGTGGACCTTACAGACCCTGTAGACCACATTGGACCTGAGATTGTTGACTCACTGTAACTGTTGCTGTTACTGTCTTGTAACAGATGCGGAAATGACCAAAAATAGTCAACCCGATAAAGGGTTAAACATCTGCAGCCGTAATACAGTCATAGAAAAATTTATTAGACCATCAAAAGTCATCAAAAACAATAGTTATGCAATCTAGTACTAACTCCTGTGTGTATCATGTGACTAAAACAGACAGAAAAGAAAACATGGGATGCCAAAAAGCATTGTTTTTGTCAGTACAATGCCATAGATATTGATGTAAGAACTGAAGTGATTTAGGTTATTATCAAGAAAAACACGGAAAATGGATAGATATCAGCTCTGAAATTAACCTCTTATGAGCTATGCTTGTTGTTATCATTATATTTGTCCAAACAATTGTACCAGGCATTAAAATGAACAAGAAATTGAAGAAAATAAGAGGTGGTCTAATCATTTTTTTAAGCATAATGTAGAATATATCATAAATAATGGCCAAACACATACAGTGACCATTCCTTTCATATTTTAAGTACATTTTGTTCATAATCCTTGCATAGTTTGACTTAAGTAGGGCTTTAGATGCAGAACTGTGTGGCAGCAATCCATCTTTGGAAGTAGAAGCTTGTAAAAAAAAATCCATTACATTACGGCATCAAAATTATGGCATGCTTTGGAACATGGTGGACAGTGATATAAGGTAAACTGCTTTGGTTCTTTATGGGACACAACATGTCTATCATCCTGTGACAGAGGAGCGGCTTTTGCTTCTGTTCATCCATCTCCTCTGACATTGGCGTTATCATGCATATCATCGCTGGAGTTTTCTGCAGGTTGACCCCCCTCCCCCTCCCCCCCTCCCCCTCCCCCCACCCCCTACCCCATCGAAAGATAAAAGCCTCGCATTGTTTCTTTCGCTGCCGGTGAATTCTCCACTTCTTCCTCTGTGCTTATCTCTGCAGTGACCTTGCTCAAAGTTTTTTCCCCCCACTGCAGCAGAGATGACCTGAGATAATGTAAGGGCAGTGTAATTGGATCAAAATGACAGCAAACGGGCCTTACAGCGCCACACTGTGAGACAGGTTAAGCTGTGTTTCCTGTTTTTTTTTTTTTTTTTTTTTTTTTCTTGACCCAGTTGGTAGCGTTGGTCGGCGTTTACGACAACTCCCCTTATCCATGTTCACGGTGAGTGGTAATTGGCTTTTCATGACGCAAATGGAGGAAACACACTCGGTGGACCTCTATGCTCGCAGTCACATATGCCGTGGCAAGGTCAGGTGAACTCAATTTGGCCTCGCAAATTGACAAGCAAGCAAATCTCAGGCAAATTGAGTAAGCGGAAGGATTGAGTTAAGGCCAAGGATGGTCTTAAAGCAGAAATCGGAGGGACATTCAGAGGTCCTTGAGCTACACTTGACAAGATCGTGTTAGAGGAGTGAAAAGAAACGCTGCTACCGCTAACCACATTATAATGACAAAGCCCATTATTCAGTGACAGGGGTGCAGTTATGATGCTGTCATTTTATCAATACAGTCATACATCTTCGCCCAGAGTTGTGTACTGCAGGATTAAATACACTAGTGTTTTATCTCAGCTACCCGACGATGCTGTTTCATGTAGCGTTTTCATCTCCATGCAGATGTTGCATCCACTCGAGGTTATCAGTTTTGACTTCCAGCACAGTTAAAGGCCGCACTGAGACGAGTCTACATTATGCATTGCAATTTGATTAGTCAAACCCTTGTGTCTGTTAAACAGCTTGAGTCAAGATAGGGCTCCGGTTCTCCCTCTACTCCAGCACAAACCAAATCAGGTCAGGATGCTTAATTGTAGACCAATCAACCTTTACTAATGTAATGTCACTTTTATTTAACATGAATAAATGAGAAATCTCTCTGCTTGAGGAGTGCGTCGAGTGTGTATGTGTGTGTGTGGAGGGGGGGGGGGGGTGCTTGGGCCGGCGTGGGCATGATGGGAATGAACCGTTTGATCTGTTGAATATTAATGCTCCTCCAAGATTATAAGGATTATTAGTTCTTTTCTCAGCTGACAATGAAGTTATTTTCAGATTAAATTACTGAGGGAATTGCCTTTGATATGAGCACGCCCACATGAGGAGCCACTTTTGGAATATGAGTGGTGCGAATATGCGAGCCCACTCCTCAAGTATTGTATGTTATTAAAATTGAAAAACACACAAGAGACATTCAGAGGAGTAATCATTTTGGAGCCTTTATTTTGACTAATAGGTTATTCAGTAAAGAAATCCGACTCGGAATCATTTAATAACTCATGTAATAAACTCACTTAAATGACTAATCCAATTAACGGCGTAGCAATCACAGATATTTAAATATATATATGCACATCCAAAGTAGCAATGTTTAATGATTCAAGCAGTGTTTTCAGGCATGATTTGCATCCTGGACATGACTAACTAAACTTTGTTCTCTCTCCCCCTGTCTCCCCAGGTAGGACAAACACGTATGGTCGCCTGTATTTTTCTGCTATTCACGTATCTTGATGCAACTGCAGTAAACATATATGTGTGTGTGTGTGTTCTCTGTTAACTGTCACAGGTTTAGTCCCTACGAGTGGTATAACCCCCACCCTTGCAACCCCGACTCGGATGTAGTGGAAAACAATTTCACCCTGCTAAATAGTTTCTGGTTCGGAGTTGGAGCTCTCATGCAGCAAGGTAGACGCCTCTGCCTGCCCCCCCTTTTTTCTAGCACAAGTCCCACTTTTTTGCTGGGGGTCAACCTTGCTCTTTAACCAGGCCCGTGACCATGCATGGGGGCCTCTGTGCATGTAGCTAGATGCTTCACTGGTAGAATCCAGAGGGATGTTCCTGAGTGGGAATTAGAGTGATGCGAATGAGGATGGTGCTCCCTGCATGCTTCCCCTTATCCACTGCCCTTAACTTAACACCCCCCCACCCCCCCACCCTACTCCATTTTCCATTAAATTCCCTTCCACCTGAGCAGGTAAGTGTGCCACTGGATCAAATGGGTGAGACTGAATGCGATCTTAGCGGTATACGATCCTCTACCCTGCCTGTTTGGTTATGTTTCCTTTGCCAAACCAAGCCATATCTTCTCAACTAGTTGGCATCTTCAGACTGAAAAAAAAAAAACAAAAAAACAGGCTTAGTTATCCTTTACATTGCATGCTAAAATTAGTATCTGATGATGCAACATAGTTAATATCTGCATAGATGATAATAGGGTCTGGAAAGCAAAGCATGGTCTCTGTCTGCCTTGCATCTGGTCAGTGGAATGGAGCGCACAGACCTAGCTGCTGTAGTCAGTAACGCTGCTTTGAAGGGTCAGATCACCCAAATTATAAAAGAAAATATATATATTTGTCACTTACTTTGTCCTCATACTGTTGACAGGCTGAATAAGGAAGTAAATGGGAATCATTTTTTCATATAATTTGAGTGAAATGACCTTTAATATCCAAAAACACCTTAGTTTTTACTCTCTTAAAATATTAACATATCTCTGGTTGGCTGGCTGCATGTTATGACTTACATTTACCGCATGCTTACTAATATTCCTAAATTGGTAACTAACCTTTTTCACAGATTTTTATGCATTTGACTCTTAATATGCGAGTTCTGTTCAAACAAATCAAAAACTACGACTGTTTGTTTCCGCAGTGAAAGCCATCCAAAATGATCTGTGTTAAATATATTCAGAAGAGAATGTAAATTTTGTGACTCACAGGGTTTATGTAAAGCTCCACAGTAGATATATATGCCTCATTTTTGTAACTGTAGCTGCAGCCTAATGCAGTGTAGTTTAATTGAAAGCCAAAGAGCAGATTATGCAGAGTTGCTGGTTGAGAAGATTTGGCTGAGGGCAGGATTAGACCTCAGGGACACACAGTGTCTGCATGGCACCGTGCTGGTCTACACTGTAGAGAGGCTCCCCTGCCCGGCGGCTTGCCCCGCCCCCCAGAAAACTGTGGGATGTGCTGTTTGGTCATGACGTTACCTTGGGTACATGACAGTCAGCCCCAACCAGGCTCTGTTTGGGTTCGACTCGCCTCTCTGAGTGGGTTGCTCCTCTTTTCTGTTGTGATTTCTGAGGTGAAACAGGGTAAGAAGCTCTGAGCTCAAATAGCAGATACAACACAGAATGAGCAGAATCCACAGCTAATACAACTGATGAGTATGTGCTCATGACTGTTACCTTGGTGGTGGTTTGATGAATGGGCAAAGTGGGTAGCTAATGGCTTCGCTGGGTGACACCGACAATGTGGTTGAGTCGTGTCTGACAGTGTGGACGGCTGGTAACTATTGAGAGGTTAAACCACAGGTGTCAAACATGTGGCCCGGGGGCCAAATCCGGCCCACCAAAGGGTCCAGTCCGGCCCTTGGGATGAATTTCAGAAATACAAAAGTTACACTAAGATATTAACAATCCTTTTATTTCAGATTCCACATTCAGACTACTGTAATTCAATCTCATGTGGGCAGGTTTCAGTCAAATACTATCATAATAACATATAAATAATGACAACTTCAATTTTTTGTCTTTGTAAATGTAAATATTTTCATGTATTAACACTAAAATAAAGTTTAAATTTGCAAAAAATGTGAATAACCTGAACAAATATGAACAACCTGAAATGTCTTAAGAGAAGTAAGTACAATTTTAACAAGATTCTGCCTGTTTTTAAATGTTTTTGTGTATTTGTAGATCCACTGTGATCTGTAAGTTATAATGTACATGTGTAAATGATAAACTGAGGCAAAATATTGTTAAAATTACACTTATTTTTTCAGTTTGTTCATGTTAATTACATTGTTTGAAAGGCTAGTTTGTAAATGTAAACCTTCTCATAATGTATATTTACTTTTTTTGCTCTAAAACACAGGTGTCAAACATGCGGCCCGGGGGCCAAATCCGGCCCGCCAAAGGGTCTAATCTGGCCCGCGGGATGAATTTGTGAAATGCAAAAATTACACTGAAGATATTAGTAATTAGTGGTGTAAAAATCATTTTATTTCAGGTTCCGCATACAGACACATACAGTCCAATTAGGTTTCAAGTGGGTCAGAACCAGTAAAATATTATCATAATAACCTATAAATAACCACAACCCCAAATTTTCTCTTTATTTTTTTGGTGTAAAAATGTAAAATTCCATGAAAATGTTTACATTACCAAACTATACTTTTACAAAACATATGAATAACCTGAGCAAATATAATCAAATGTAAATGTCTTAAGAGAAGTAAATGCAATTTTACCAATATTCTGCCTGTTACTAAATGTTTTGTGCGATTGTAATGCACATGTGTAAATGATAAACTGATAAACGGAGGCTTAATATTGTTAAAACTGCACTTATTTTTCTTAAGACAATTCAAGTTGTTCTTGTAATTCAGATTTTTAAGGAAACTTTGTCAATGTAAACCTGATCATAATATAATTTTACTTTTTTCACTGTTATCATTTTACTGGTCCGGCCCACTGGAGATCATATTGGGCTGAATGTGGCCCCTGAACTAAAATGAGTTTGACACCCCTGCTCTAAAACATAGGGAAACATTTGGAGTTGATATTACTTATATATTATTATGTTATTATTTTACTAGTTCGGCCCACTTCAGATCAAATTTAGCCGAATCTGGCCTGTGATCTAAAATGAGTTTGACACCCCTGGGTTAAACAGACAGCATGTTTAAAAGACCACTAATGGTTTTGTTTTTAGCTGCACAACATTTATCTATTTTGGAACATCTTCTTAATTTTAAAGACAAATTTAAAACGTCTTGAACCACTTGTAGGAGACCTTAACAACTTATTGCAAAAATAAGCTCTTCACTGCATGCCTCTATGCATGCTTTAAAGATATGAAAGCAGATGAGTGTAAATACAGGCTCTTATGGAGGCAGAGACTGTGGATGCAATTTTTTTTTTTAAGTGGTGTTCCCTCAAGATCACAAGTTACATGTATACTTATTATGAGAAAACAAAACTACAGTTTCTTGAGATAACAAGATAATTTGTCATGAGAATACATCTTGTCTAGGATAATTATTTCAGCCTATTTTCATCTTAAATCAGTTGTCAAGACACCAGACATGCATTCTGACACGGCGCTCCTGATTTCTGACAAATATGACACGTAATAAGATGATGTTCCTCAAGATAACAGACTAATCATCTGTTATCTTGAGATAACAAAGTTCATTTTGTTGAGATAATTAGATAAATTAACTCGTTGTCACAATAACCGAGCTTTCACGTCTTGAGATTATGAAAGAATTAACTTGTGCTCCGAGGATACGACTGCGCATTTATAAAGCGGTTGTTCTTAATCATTCTTAGTCCGTTCAGTCATTTCTCAGACCGATTCAATGGAAATACAACGGTAACACGTGGTTGAGTAATTAGACGAGTTACACATTCAGCTCAAAGTCTAACAAATGAGCGATGACCTCAAACCGATTGGCAGCAATTATAATGTGACTCAGTGGAAGTCGGTGCAAAGATGTGAGAACTTATGTGGTTTCTTACCATGAGCTGTGATTCATTTTTCATTTCCTTTGGAACAAAACGATATTTTTTTTTACTAGAATAGAATAGAATAGAATAGAATAGAATAGAATAGAATAGAATAGAATAGAATAGAATACAGGGTGTCCCATAAGTCTCCATACATAGGAGACAATACATATGGTTCTAACATGTATTTCTTTATATTTCTTCTTTATAGTTCTTCAGCAGTGGAGGACACGCATTGAAATGTGTTCCCGACAAAATGGCAGTCATAAAGAGCATATTATATACAGGGTGGGGAAGCAAAATTTACAATGAACATTTAGTTGTTTTTTTCTCAGCAGGCACTACATCAATTGTTTTGAAACCAAACATATATTGATGTCATAATCATACCTAACACTATTATCCATACCTTTTCACAAACTTTTGCCCATATGAGTAATCAGGAAAGCAAACGTCAAAGAGTGTGTGATTTGCTGAATGCACTCATCACACCAAAGGGGATTTCAAAAATAGTTGGAGTGTCCATAAAGACTGTTTATAATGGAAAGAAGAGAATGACTATGAGCAAAACTATTACGAGAAAGTCTGGAAGATACTATTAAAGAAGAATGGGAGAAGTTGTCACCCCAATATTTGAGGAACACTTGCGCAAGTTTCAGGAAGCGTGTGAAGGCAGTTATTGAGAAAGAAGGAGGACACATAGAATAAAAAGATTTTCTATTATGTCAATTTTCTTGTGGCAAATAAATTCTCATGACTTTCAATAAACTGATTGGTCATACACTGTCTTTCAATCCCTGCCTCAAAATATTGTAAATTTTGCTTCCCCACCCTGTAAATAAAAATGGTTTATGTCAAGAAACGTTTATTTTTCTTATGTATGGAGACTTATGGGACACCCTGTAGAATAGAATAGAATAGAATAGAATAGAATAGAATAGAATAGAATAGAATAGAATAGAATAGAATAGAATAGAATAGATCTTTATTGTCAGTGTCACAGGGTTAATAATGACAATCAGTGTATCAGCTCTGTTCTGTTTAACAGCAAAAACACTTAGTGCAAAAAAGACTGTATAAGATAAAATACGCCTTTATTAGTCCCACAAGGGGAAATTCCAGAAATGAATAATAAAAATAAAAAATAAAATAAAATAACACACAAATACTGAAAATGGAGGCATGTTGTATTTGTTTTTATTAGTGGTTTTTGCATTTTGATATCCAGGTTGGGTTGGTATGGGGGTCGCCGTCGGTTCTGGGGGTGTTATACTTTGTGTGTCACAAAATCTTGAATCCTAAAATGTGAATTTCTTTATTTTTTTGTATTGTACTTTTAGAGATGCACAATAAAAATAAATTAAAAAATTGATTAAAAAAAAATGTAGGCATGTACAAAAAGCTAGAGGATCAGATATTAAATATACATATGCTACAAAGTACTACAAAAACTACTGAAATATACAAAAGCTAACTCTATACTAGAGCTGCAACCAATTAATCGACAAGGTGCTTGAAGTCAATGCAAAAAGTCCTGATTCGATTAATCAACTGGAATTGAATGAAGGGAGATATTCTATTGCAGTTTTCCTGAATTGAAGCTTCTTTGTGCGTCACAATAAGCGTCCCTGTGAAACACAACAGTGGAACCAATGTTTAACAGCAGAGAAATGAAGGAAACAAAGCTTCGATTTGGGAGAATTATGGTTGAATGATTTTTTTTTTGGATCACTTTGAGTCGATTAATCGGTTGCAGCTCTACTCTACACTACAGATGAGGAATATGTACAACAGATAAGTATATATACAGGCAATATAGGATATATACAGGTGATTACACTGGGTTACAAAAAAATGTTTTTTGCAAGTTGTCTAGGTTTTTTCAACTGAATTAGGACCATTTTGCACCACTAAATCCAAAAATGACATCTGTTTTTCTCAATCAGGTCAGGTTTTTTTTTACTAATTTGATTTTGAAAAATTTGATCTTCTCACAAAATTGATTACATTTTTGTGACTTTATCAGTTGATTTTTTTATATAGTTCTCACCCAAAATAGGTTTTAAGAGAAAAAAAATCATTTTCTAACAGGATGTATTTATTATTTATTATGTATTCACCGCAGATGTAGTAGAATATGTCAGGCAAGATCTTCTAGTCGAAGCTGTAATATTAAAAAAAAAACTAATCATAAATTGGCAAAAGTAAAATCTTCAGAACTCGTTTATTGCAAGAAATATGAAAGAATTTTCTATCATATGATGTGAAAATGCCCATCAATGTAAGCAAAAATGTTAAAAAGCCAATATGTAGCATGGTTCAGAAAGTTGACCTGATTGAGCAAAATTAATGTGATTTTTGGATTCAGCACACCAAAATTATCCTAAATCAGCTCAAAAAACTTAAACAATAAATTTGTTATTGACCAGTGTTATTATTCTTATTTAACCAGAGAAACTCAATCAACCTTTTTGACCACAACACTGTGCCACTGAGTCTGAAATAAACACACTTTGTTAAAGGGTGCCTGAAGTGAATTTTCATTGCTAGCCATCTCAAAAGATCATGTATCATGCTAGCGGTTCCATCCAGTAACTTGCGTAATAGCCCAATGTCATGACCGCACAAGTACTAAGTCACCGCTCCGATAGTCAGTCATGGTCATGTTGTTTCCTTTATGGGTTCTTCCAACACCGGTAGTGACCAAAGCTCGTAGTATTGTCCAATTACCTGGGCTGCGATGGACTGGTCACTGACCCCGTGCAGCAGACACTAGACTAATGCGACACATTATCGGCCGGGGCTGGGTTGCGTCCCTTGGACAGTGGTGGAATGCTAAGCTTACGGCAGCACAAACAACAAGCACAAACACATACTTTCCATTTAATCTGCTCACTGACTGCTACTTGTTTACTTGTACTCCATCACCTGGAATCAATGTGAGTATGTCACTTACAGCTGCTCCCCATAGGTTCTGCCCACGCCCATAATTCACATAATAAAAAGGTCCGGTGTGGTGCGTTTAGGGTGACTTTTAACTAAATTTGCTTCTCCCTTGCTTATAAGTGTTGCACAAAACACAATTAATGCCATAAGAATGACCAATACAGGTACACTTGAAGCACTTAAGGGGTTTTGAGCTTTTATTAAAGTGCTGTAATATTAAAAAGCATTTGGTTTTAACTTATATTGTGTTGTTAGAGATAATACAAGAACTTTGGGGGGAAGGAAATGCTGGAAATTAAAGGAATTGGAGTGTGTTGCATTCTGTCTTATATGGAAATAATAACACTGGGTTACAAAAAAATGGTTTTTTCAACTGAATTAGGACCATTTTGCACCGCTAAATCCAAAAATGACATCTGTTATTCTCAATCAGGTCAGGTTTTTTTGCTAATTTGATTTTGAAAAGTTTGATCTTCTCACAAAATAGAATAATTAATACCAAAATAAGATTGATAAGCACACTTTATGAAACTTGTGACTTGATTCCTGTTAGGTACAATGGTGTATATTTACTAAATGTCGAAAAAAACAGAAGTGCGTAATGTTGGTTTTTCCATTAAATCACAAATGCGATGATTTGTTTATTTAGTATCGCGAGATGACACGAGAAGTCATTCCATAAACATGACGACAAACGTAAATATGGTGTTGACTTACAGATATATTCATTCTTATTATATATTACCCCTCTATCTCGTACTAAATTAAAAAATTATTGGGTTTCCTGGTGTGTCCACACATACCGCAACATTTTTCTTCTTCTTCTTGGCTTGTTGTAACGTCCGTCAACATCCGTTTTTTTAATTCACCTGACACTAGTTGTGAAAAAAAAGGTCTTTCCATTGCAGTTTTGCGTGATATACCATTTGCGGTACGCCAGAAAAACCACCTCTTGCCAGCGCAAAAACTTGTAATCGCAAAATGAGACTTTTGGCGAAATTGTTTTTTTTCCATTAGGTAAATTACACTGGTCTACAAGGAAAATGCTTCCAGAATAAAAGTAATGAAATTTTACCACATGAGAGTCACTGATAAAGAAAAATCAAGTTAAAAATGCTGGTTGGCTAAACTTTCCAAGATACAGCCTTGGGTCAAAATGTGAAACTCAAGAATTAACGAGAGAATGGGTTTGACTCAAAAGGAATATTTGTCTCAGAGCTACAAGATCTACTTCAAAACACTGTCTGCACATTAGAATACATTCACTTTACAGGTTCTATTTAGTGGAAGATTTATAAAACTATTATATAAATGTACATAAACCAATATATATGTGTAATAACACTTTATCATATACCTTGAAAACATCAGCAAACCGGCACTTGTGTCATTTATTTTCCAATTAATCTTATTAAAATACATAACATTTAGCACATTTAACCCTTTCATGCATGAATTATGAGAACCTTAGGAAAAAAAACTTAAGTGTTTTTATTCCTCTTTAGGCATTAAAAAACCAATGCAATTGAAGAAAAAAAAAAAAGTATGACTTTATTTTTCATGGAGTTACAAAAATGTCCACTCAGCTGCACATCATGCGTTTAATTTTTGAAGCAAAGAAACATGTGTTTACTTCTATACTGTGTGAAAACTGTGTCATAAAAACATGTTTAATGCTGCTAATCCAATGTTTTGTCACATTTTAACATACTCTAATACAGTCTACTCTCGTTAAACCGCCCGCCGTTATACCGCCATTTTCGCTCACCGCCGACCAAAACCATTGCACAAAAATCCCCAATGCATTATTCCATTAGCTACCGCCATTTCCGCCTATCGCCATACGCCAGCCCAGTTCCATGCACAAACAACACTTATACCATTGATTTCCCGACCGTTATACCGCCAGCGTGATTGCCATCGAGTACACATAAATTTTAACAATGCACTGAAACAAACGCGCCAGACGCTGATCGCGACAAGCTACGAGTAGGTCTACGGAACGGCCACCGTTCATTTATCGCAGAACACTCAGTAGGTCAGGATGTCGGGAAGAGGACGTGGGATTAAGCCAAAGCCTCAAGATGATGGGGTGTCATTTCCCGACACGGTATAATAATGCTTAAAATGTTTCCCCACTTTAAATGATCCCTTACAACATAACAGAATCAAGATTTATTTAGAAACGCAATTAGAACGGGTTAACGGAGGCAGCATAGACATCATATAGTAAAGACATGCACATTATGGACGCAACCCATTGTAACGCCATTTTCGCTATACCGCCAATTTGGCCGTGAACGGAAGTTGGCGTTATAACGAGAGTAGACTGTATAATGAATACACTAGTGTGGGTTTTGCACAATAATGGAGGGGGGAAAAAAGCAGTATGGCCATGATTATTCAATTGAAATCACAGAGGAATATTTGACTATTTTTTTTCTTACATCTTTCTTCTATGGACGCAACCCGTTGTAACGCCATTTTCGCTATACCGCCAATTTGGCCGTGAACGGAAGTTGGTGGTATAACGAGAGTAGACTGTACTAGTTATTACTCACTTCATGGAGATAATATGGAAAAAAAAAACACGTTTTTGTAAAAAAAAAAAAACCCTATAAATTACAGTCTAATAACGATATCAAGCAATTTTTTTTACACTTAAACATATCACTGCAGATTAGGTGTATAAAGAACAGCAAATTTACAATAACAGTATGAATTGCAGTATATAGGATGATGCATAAGTGTCCGCTGTTTTGGCTGATATGGAACTAAAACAGCAAAACCCATGAATATATAAGAGAACAGATGTAAAATAACTGTCCACTGTAGTGACCAGTATGCATGAAAGGGTTAATGTCTGAAGTAAATCATTTCTAAAAAATTGTAAACCAGTGTTATTATGCGGAAGTTATATTTACGCAATTTGAGAGTCTAGGGCTGCTCGATTATGGAAAAAAAAAATAATCACAATTATTTTAGCAATGATTGAAATCACGATTATTAAAAACGATCATTTGTTAACCTTAAAGTTGTTTATTTTTTCTTGCAAAACAATGTAAAATATACTTTTTAAACATAAATAAAGCTTTTAACCACTAAAACAAAGTATTTTCCCTTTTGTACGAAACAAAAAAATCTTTGAATCCAAATAAGTGTACTGTAAATTCAAGTATGTTTCCTTTTGTAAACAAATAGTGCACTGTAATTAAACTGCTATAGACTTGCAATAGAACTGTAGCAATTAAAAAAAAAAAAAAAAAAAAACTCACGTAAAGTGCAAATTATAAATTCAAGTATGTTCAATGTAGTATGTAACATAGTAAATTCAGTGGCGTACCGTGAGGTTTCAGTTCAGGCCTTCTGTATACATCAGCCATCTACAGGGTGTCCCATAAGTCTCCATACATAGGAGACATAATACATATGGTTCTAACATGTATTTCTTTATATTTCTTCTTTATAGTTCTTCAGCAGTGGAGGACACGCATTGAAATGTGTTCCCGACAAAATGGCAGTCATATAGAGCATATTATATAAATAAAAATGGTTTATATCAAGAAACGTTTATTTTTCCAATGTATGGAGACTTATGGGACACCCTGTAGAATATGCACGTTAGGGTTATACGGGTTAGGGTTAGGTTAATACGGGAGTTGCAGCGTAAAGAGATTCGGAGACTGAAGATTGCATTGCGGACGAAGTTGTTTTTATGCGTTTTAGTTTTTCATAAGATAAAGAATATGATAAAGGTGGCGGTGGTTAAACTTTAGATGGTTAAAAAGGTTTGCTGTGTTAGCGGTCGGTGCGGACACAACTACGAAACACTTTTTGCACGTGATGTGTTTTTGCTCTTCGTCTTCTTCATCAAACCCAAAGTGATTCCATACAATTGAATTGGACTTGCCTTTTTTGTTTACCAAGCACTTCTGCTGTGATTCTCCTGCCATTTTTCCAGACCGCTAGGTACAACTGTCCTCTTGGGGTGGACCTGCCGGCTAGCTGGCAGCAGTAGCTTAGAGGGGGGCGGGGCAGAGCAGCTCATGGGAGCTTGCGTGCGCGTGAATTAAAACGACTCGAAATTAATAATCGTTTTTTCTCGATTACATAATTTTTGTAATCGTTGCGTGTAATAATCGAAATCGTAATTGAATTTCGATTAATTGTACAGCCCTATGAGAGTCAATGGAAAAGCGACTATTGTGTTGTATTTCATGTTGCCTCTTGGCCAAGACTCCCTTGAAAAAGAGGTTGGGCTCTTTTTTCCCAGTTAAATAAAGGTCAAATAAAAAAAATAAGATAATCCCCCGCGTACCTGCTATAGTCCTGCGTTTAACAGTAAAAGAGGGGACTCTCCAACCTCCCGTTCCCTCTCCTTTGCCGTATCTGTAGTGGTGGGAGCTGCTGGAGCTGCAGTGGGCTGTCATGTCTTCCCCCTGCATGCTCCCTATACCAGACAGCTCACTCAAGGGACTGCGAGAAAGAAAGTTTGATGAAAAGTGAGAAAGCAGATTGAGTCTCTCACAAAGGGAGTGGAGCACAGAGTTCTTAACCTCCTATCTCTCCCTGACTCTTTATCAGCTTTCCCTCTCAGTGAATGTGCAAAATCCCAGCCTTCAATTGCTTAAGCCGCTTGAGTAGAACAGTCCCGATATAACCCAGGCCCACCTTCTTTCACCCGGACAACAACCCCCCCCCGTACACATGCACACACACTCTTCTCACATACTTATTCTCCTCAATGTTCTGCATACATTCTGAATGAAATTATTAGCATTAGCTGAAGTTTTTTGTGCTGTTATAAAAGAAACAGATGGTGTACTGTTAAGAAAATTGATTAAAAAAAAAAAAAAAAAAAAAAAAAAAAAAAAAACATGGGCTTGATTTGTCCAGCATCTGTAACAACTATTTTTTTTTAAATTACGAACTGATATAAAGTAAATCCCTCAAACTTTTTGCAGACTCTATCAGTGTTAAACTTAAAAACATGCACTCGTGACCAAGTGTAAAACCTTTTGAGATGAGAGAGAAAGTTAAGGCCCCTTTACATTTTGGAGTTTTCTGCTGTCTGGAATAGATGATAACATTCATAAAAGTAACTTAATAAAATCTTTGGTCCAATTTAAAATAGTGGTCTCACTTTGAGACACGTCTGCTGTGTGTGATTTGTAACCAAAGATAGCCTGAGGTAAAATTCTGTCAGAAATCCAACATCAGAATATTAAATGCCGGTGGATTTTAGTAAAGTGTAGAGGAAAAAAAAGCACAAATAAAGCAATGATGGAGGATAAGTGGTAAAAGCATGTACAAAGTTTTCTGGATTTTTGACATTTTACTAGCATGAGTATGTGTCTCTATTTAAGATGAATATATTAAAATAACAAGACCTGCATTATATTATTATGGTAAAGTCTGATGGAGACTGTGTCCATTATTTTACACACTCTGTCTCTTGATATTTAAACATTAATTGCAATGTCAAATTAACCTTAGTCTAAACCGACTTATCATTCAGCAATTTTCAAAAAGCTTGTTAAACTTCTGTTCTGCAAAAAGTATCAAAATGTCCTTATAAAAAATGTTAGCTTTTATTTCTGTTTTTCAAAAAGGTAGTTGGACATAAGATAATAGGTTTCTATCTTGACATTATGTTGGCCTTAAAATTACCAAGTTGGCAGTGACAGGATTTAACCAAAGAGCCCATGAAGAAACAAATGTCACCATGCTAATGCTAATGCTAATATGTTTTATTGCAACTAGTGTCAATAGGTACTTTAGATGACTTTATTTTCAGTTAACTTTTATTATTTTATGATTACTTCCATAATAAGTTTAATCTTAGGTAATGAAGCTGGAAAAGCCCCCAAAACTTATACGTATTTCAAGTATTTTGATGTTGACAGTGGAGCTAACTGCTAAACTAACTCCATCCTGTACAGTAATGTTGGAGCAATTTCCTGATTTCATGAGGTATATCCAGCACTGACAAAAGGCTTTCCTGTCCGACAACATTCAGATTCATGAGCCACTTTATTGTGGCAATGTAGGGAAATTTGCCTCAGGTTTCCGATGGCGCTGCATCCACATACGAGTAACAGACATTAAACATTTGTAGAGGATATAATGATAGACATATTACAATAACCATGGAAGATATATGTTATTACCCAAATAAAAACAATGGGGAAAAAAACAACACAAAAGATAAATAGATTAAACTATCAAATTTATGAAAGGTGCATTTGTTGCTGTGATAATAATATGAAAAAAAAAAAAAAAAAAGTGGTCATCTGCTTGGTCTGGTTAGTTAGCAATTTCTAACCAGATTAATTTGTTTTTCTGTACTTAGCATATTAATGATTAACTGGCTGTTAATAAAAGCCTCAGACCTCCAGCCACACTCTTAAAATCATTTATCGTTGACTTGAGTGGTAAATTATCTTGAAAATGTTGGACATCAGGCATTCAACAGTAGCTGGGTTTCCATTACAGTTTTCGGCAAAATAAAAGCAATATTTCTACAACTGCTATTTGTAGGTGTTTCCATAGAAGAGTGTTTGGCTTCTGATGTGTGATTCTAGTAAAGTCCCATCTCGCAACATGTTGTAATTCTTGTAAAATACTGCATAGTTCTTGCAAAACAGTTATTTAAAGGCGGCCATACACTGTGCGATTATTTTGATCGTTGCACGCAGCTCCATCTCAAACTGTGCGAATCAGTCGTACAGTCAGGTTCACGATTCATGTTCTCACACTGCACGGACCGACGCTCATATGCGACCTAACTGCTCACACTGTAGGACCATACACCAGAGGACGCACCACATGGTCGAGTGTTGTATCCGGAAATACAACATTAAAATACCAAGGAATCCGTAAGAGTGCATAGACGATTGTGTATTGGCGTGAGCCACTAAATGGTAGTGCTAAACAAAAACCAACGAGCTGCTTTGGTAATATGTGCCATTATCTGTGAGGAATCAAAAAAGAAGAAAAGACAACGATGTGTTTGGTGCAGGAATTGGTTGGCCAGACGTGGACAGTATAGGCTGTCAGTCCTACAGCGAAGGGAACTAGAGGTAAGCTGCAACAGCTAAACTGCACAAGGACAATAGCCAGCTTCTACGCTACTGTACGTGTCTGTGTTTGCACATGCACAGTGTGAGAATTTGAGGCACATCGGTTCATGGCACTGCTTTGACAATGCGATACACTCACGAGGAGCAAGCAGGATTTCAAACAGCTCCGTTTTCCTTGCGAACGCACGATTGCTGGTCATGAGGTGGTCGTGAGGTGCTAATCGCTTCTCTTTACCCCATGTACACTGCACGACACACGATTAGAGGCACATTGGGCCCGATCCCAGAAATAGTCGCACGAGTGAGAAATCGTCTCTAAACTCGTACAGTGTAAGGCCGCCTTAAGGAAGATGGACGCACTGAGTTTCATAATAAACCTCCACGGTGTTGGTACTGTAGTGTCGGTTGATCTCCTGCTAATGCAGTGACTGTCTTAAATTAAAGAATGGAACATATAATCATCCTAAGGCAAAGTCCTTATTTATAACAGCGGCCATGCAGAATGGATTTCTTGGAGAGAATTGTACATCAGGAATTCACTAAGGAGTTGTTGATCTAGAATTTCCCAAAGACCTGGGCAACATTAAATGAACTGTGTGATGTTATGGAACCTCTCGTGGCACCAGACTTGTCATGCCCTCAGGAAGCGGTTCCTACACAAAAGCAAGTGTCTGTTGTCTGATACAAACTAGAACCACATGTTCTGAGTCCAGGGTCATAGGTGAGGCGTTTGGCCTGAGCAAAACCACCGTGCACAGATGTATGAAAATGCACAAAGTGTCTCCATTACACTTTTGTGCTGTACTTCTATATCGAACGTCTCAAAAACCACCTCATGAGAGTGGAAAAACTTTTTTTGCGATCTGTGACAGTATTTGCGACATTTCGATGTTCCCATTAGTAGTTTTATATTGCACAATTGACATTTTGCATATTTCTGAGGGTAATGGAAACCCAGCTAGTCAAACAGTCAGACTGACCACACCATAACTGAAGTGTGACTACCATCACCAGCGTAGATCTAGTACAGTCAGGTCCAGCCTCGTTGCTGCCCACTCTGTCCACTTGACTTGTCTGTGTCTGAGCGTGTGATCCAGGCAGCGGGTCCAGAGGCCTGGCTCGGCCCGGCCTGACCCGGCTCAGCCTGGGTGCTGCCCCCTCTCCTGCTCAGTGCTGAACCGGGCCTCACCCCTCCTCCCTCTGCTCCTCTCGTTCAGGATCTGAGCTCATGCCGAAAGCCCTCTCCACCAGAATTGTAGGAGGAATTTGGTGGTTTTTCACACTCATCATCATCTCCTCCTACACGGCAAACCTGGCGGCCTTCCTCACCGTGGAGAGGATGGAGTCGCCCATCGATTCCGCCGACGACCTGGCCAAGCAGACGAAGATAGAGTACGGCGTGGTAGAGGACGGCTCCACCATGACCTTCTTCAAGGTAGGACACAGTTGATGTTATTAAAGCTCGTCTGGCTACTCTGTATTACCAACGAATACACTATAGAGAGACACAAAGTGGTTTTGTCAAGGCACAGACTAAAGTGAAAACCTACCTCTATGGTATTTTAAAGCACAAACTGCAAGCGCTTTAGAAACTGCAAAATTTATATTATGTCTTGGAAGACTGTGACTAGACAAGGCGGCCCACTTTCACCTACATTATTCTCTTCTGTATATTTATTTAACGTCAGCGTATGGGTGTCAGACAATAACAAGGTCAGTCTTTTCTGTTGATTATGCCTGAGATTTATTAACCTGGCAATCCATAAATTTATACATTTCAGAAAGTTTTACAACACATTAGAACTATTCATTCTTACTTTTCATGAATGCGATTGGAGACAAGTTTGATAAAGAGATGTTTAAAGTATGTAAGCTTTAGAAATCTGGATTCCGAGTACACTGAAACCTACATTTCTCACATCGTGACTTAATTGCACTGTATACAACTGTCTGTAAAGGCTGAGTTGCGCCCTGCGTCCCTGATGGATTACGTTTAATCCACTGAGAGAACGATTCCATCTGTGATCATGTAACCTGTGGATGCTGCCTCTACTGTCAATAATTAAACAGCTTGTCCAGAGGTAAAATTAACTACCAAAACAAATGACTTACAGCTAATTAGATTCCCAGATGCAGTTTACTTTGTCTTGGAGGTTTTTTGGCCAAACTTTTTGCTGTTATTATGATGTTATGTATGCGTTCTAGCTATATAAATACATGGATGTTGTTGAATTTATGCTTGATTTAGAAGCATATACAGGGTGGGGAAGCAAAATTTACAATGAACATTTAGTTGTTTTTTCTCAGCAGGCACTACGTCAATTGTTTTGAAACCAAACATATATTGATGTCATAATCATACCTAACACTATTATCCATACCTTTTCAGAAACTTTTGCCCAAATGAGTAATCAGGAAAGCAAACGTCAAAGAGTGTGTGATTTCCTGAATGCACTCGTCACACCAAAGGAGATTTGAAAAATAGTTGGAGTGTCCATAACGACTGTTTATAATGGAAAGAAGAGAATGACTATGAGCAAAACTATTACGAGAAAGTCTGGAAGATACGATTAAAGAAGAATGGGAGAAGTTGTCACCTGAATATTTGAGGAACACTTGCGCAAGTTTCAGGAAGCGTGTGAAGGCAGTTATTGAGAAAGAAGGAGGACACATAGAATAAAAACATTTTCTATTATGTAAATTTTCTTGTGGCAAATAAATTCTCATGACTTTCAATAAACTAATTGGTCATACACTGTCTTTCAATCCCTGCCTCAAAATATTGTAGATTTTGCTTCCCCACCCTGTACAGCTAATGGCAGTTATATGTACAGTTGCAGAAAAATTATTAGACTTTCAAAAGTTATCAAAAGCATTGGTTATGCAATCAAGCACTAACTCTTGCATGTATCATGTGACGAAAACAGACAGAAAAGAAAACGTGGAATGCCTAAAAGTACTGTTTTTGTCAGTACAATGCCATAGATATTGATGTAAGAACTGAAGTGATTTTGGTTATTATCAAGAAAACCATGAAAAATGTCTCGATATCAGCTCTGAAATTAAACTCTCATGAGCTTTTTTTGTTGTTATCATTATATTTGTCCAAACAAATGTACCTTTAGTTGTACCAGGCAAGAAACTGAAGAAAACAAGGGTGGTCTACTATTTTTTTCTGCAACTGTATCTTTGCAGAAAAGAAAGTGTTGGTGTTTAGTGACCAATAAGCAGAACTGGAATAATTTTTTTTTCTACTGGTGTCAAGCACGTAGTGTTAATTTGGAAATAAGTTTCATTTTCTAACCCTAACTGTCACATTTTAATGACACGTGGAGAAATAATGTTATCAGACTTGTGCAGCTCGTCGGTGCTTTGTATCAAATGTCAAACCATAAACAGCTGTATGTATATGTTGAGGCCCAAAACGGAATCTGGCCCGATTCAGAATCGGGCCGGCCCAGAATGGAATTCTATTCTAGGCTGGCCTAGAATGGAATCCTGCTGCTATAATGTTATTTTTATACCATGTTTAATGCAAATGATCTAAATTATTACAAAATCAATACATGGAATTTGCAAATATGTGAAAAAAAATGAAACAAACAACATTTTAATTGTAAACTATAATACACTTTATTTACAAATAGAACCTAGTGGTACTCCCCACCAATATATGGTACAGTGAAATCGACTGAAATTGACAATAGTTACTCAAGGTATGTAAGACTGAAAATGTAAAATTATGACAAATTATGGAATTTAGATCATTTGCATTAAACATGGTATAAAAATAACATTATAGCAGCAGGATTCCATTCTAGGCCGGCCGAGAATAGAATTCCATTCTGGGCCGGCCCGATTCTGAATCGGGCCAGATTCCATTTTGGGCCTCAACATGTACGTGAGAACAGAATGAAAGCAGCCTGATGATGCTATAGGAGTGCATTGTGGGGGTGAAATCTATAAATGAAAACCTCAAGCATAACCTCTTGCAAATAATATAATAATTAAACATTGTGCCGTGATTGTCCGTTTTTTATATTTTTGGTGTGATGCACTGACCGGGTCATTATTGGACTGACCTTCCTGCCCTGACTGCTCCGCTAAAAAAAGGATAAAGATCTTTAAAACCCCGCTGGCATGTTCACATGGTCACCAACTATCACTGGACTGTATAGATAGATCAACACATTTACACCTACATGGAACCAGGAGCTGCCACCTCCTCCGCCGTGTCTTTAGACAGCAAACCCCCGACAGAGAGGCTCGAGGCGACGGTAGCATACAAACCTAGGACCTCGCTGCTGAGGGGGCGACAGTGTAAACCACGGAGCCCAGTGTCACCATGATCAAATATTTCTGTTTGTTTTTGCAGTGAAATTGCCTGAAACCATGCAGCAGTAACAGTGCTGCCCCTGCCAACACTCTGCTTGGTAATCCCCTCAGTGCAGGATCATATTGAATACCTGCTGAATATCAAGGATGGCTGTTAATCCAGCCAAGTTTCTAAACTACCCAGTACCTGATCTCTTAGCTCAAACTTTGATTTCTCACCACTGTATTCTTCTATGTTTACCTCCGCCAAGGAGGTTATGTTTGTCTGTCTGTTAGCAAGATAACTCAAAAAGTTATGGGAGGATTTTGATGAAATTTTCAGGAAATGTTGATACTGGGATGAAGAACAAATGATTAAATTTTGGTGGTGATTGGGGGTTTGGGGGGGTGTTTGTTTGTCAGTTAGCAAGATAACTCATAAAGTTATGGGAGGATTTTGATGAAAATTTCAGGAAATGTTGATACTGGGATGAAGAAAAAATGATTAAATTTTGGTGGTGATTGGGGGTTTGGTTGGGGGGGGTTATTTGTTTGTCAGTTAGCAAGATACTTCATAAAGTTATGGATGGATTTTGATGAAATTTTCAGGAAATATGGATAGTGGCACAAGGAACAAATGATACAATTTTGGTAGCAATTGGTGGGATTTTTTGTTTGTTTGTCTGTTAGCAAGATAACTCATAAAGTTATCGACGGATTTGGGTGAAATTTTCAGGAAATGTTGATACTGGCACAAGGAACAAATGATTAAATTTTGGTGGTGATCCAGGGGATTTTTTGTTTATGTGGCCGTTAGCAAGATAACTCAAAGTTATGAGAGGATTTAGATGAAATTTTCAGGAAATGTTGATACTGGGATGAAGAACAAATGATTAAATTTTGGTGGTGATTGGGGGTTTGGTTGGGGGGGGGGTGGTGTTATTTGTTTGTCAGTTAGCAAGATAACTCATAAAGTTATGGATGGATTTTGATGAAATTTTCAGGAAATATTGTTAGTGGCACAAGGAACAAATGATACAATTTTGGTAGCGATTGGTGGGATTTTTTGTTTGTTTGTCTGTTAGCAAGATAACTCATAAAGTTATCGACGGATTTGGGTGAAATTTTCAGGAAATGTTGATACTGGCACAAGGAACAAATGATTAAATTTTGGTAGTGATCAGGGGGATTTTTTGTTTGTGTCGCTGTTAGCAAAATAACTCATAAAGTTATTTGAGGATTTGGATGAAATTTTCAGGAAATATTGATACTGGCATGAGGAACAAATGATTACATTTTGGTGGTGATTGGGGTTGGGGGGGTTGTTTGTCAGTTAGCAAGATAACTCATAAAGTTATGGACAGATTTTGATGAAATTTTCAGGAAATATTGATAGTGGCACAAGGAACAAATGATACAATGTTGGTAGTGATTGGATGGATTTTTTGTTTGTTTGTCTGTTAGCAAGGTAACTCATAAAGTTATGGGAGGAGTTGGATGAAATTTTCAGGAAATAATGATACTGGCACAAGGAACAAATGATTAAATTTTGGTGGTGATTGGGGTTTTCGGGGGCGGGGGGTGGGGGGTGGGGGGGGGTTGTTTGTCAATCTGCAAGATAACTCATAAAGTTATGGACAGATTTTGATAAAAAAAAAAAAAAATTCAGGAAATGTTGATACTGGCACAAGGAACAAATTATTAAATTTTGGTGATGATCAAGATGGGTGGATTTTGATGAGATTTTCAGGAATAATTGATAGTGGCACGAGGAACAAATGATACAATTTTGGTAGTGATTGGGAGGATTTTTTTGTTTGTCTGTCTGTTAGCAAGATAACTCATAAAGTTATGGGAGGATTTGGATGAAATTTTCAGGAAATATTGATACTGGCACAAGGAACAAATGATAAAATTTTGGTGGTGATTGGGGGTTTGGGGGGGTGTTTGTTTGTCAGTTAGTAAGATAACTCATAAAGTTATGGACGGATTTTGATAAAATTTTCAGGAAACATTGATACTGGCACAAGGAACAAATGATACAATTTTGGTAGTGATCAGGGGGATTTTTTGTTTGCCTGTCTATTAGTAAGATAATTCATAAAGTTATGGGAGGATTTGGATGAAATTTTCAGGAAACATTGATACTGGCACAAGGAACAAATGATAAAATTTTGGTGTTGATTGGGGGATTTGGGGGGGTTGTTTGTTTTTTTTTTCAGTTAGCAAGATAACTCAAAAAGTTATGGACGGATTTTGATAAAAATTTTCAGGAAATGTTGATACTGGCACAAATATCAAGTGATGATATTTTGGTTGTGATCGGGGGCGACGGGATGGGGGGGTTGTTTGTTTGTCTGTCTGTTAGCAAGATAACTCAAAAAGTTATGGAAGGATTTTGATGAAATTTTCAGGAAATGTTGACAGTGGCACAAAGAACAAATGATTACATTTTGGTGGTGATGGGGGAGGGGGGGGGACTGATCTGTCTTGGTGGAGGTCTGTGCTCTCCAAGTGCTTTTCTAGTCTTCTGGGTTTTTTTTTCTCAGTCTGCTGATGGCATTCTGACAGCCTTGAGATGTAGCTTTTTTTCCTGTCTTTTTTTTTTTTTTTTCTTCGCAGCTCTTTTTCACCCATCTGTGCATAAGTACACGCATTCACAGGTACTGTTCACACACATGGACGCACTTGTGATTAATATGTTTGCGTGTTTCATCTTCGCGCTCAAAGATGCTCGCGCAAATTCATTAGAAAACTGCTGTGGTGATACTTGCACAGTCTCTTTATCATTTCACCACACGAATGAAAACAACAGTTGGTGTAAGAAGCAGCATATGTGCTTGTTAATCATCCTACCTATGCTGAGATCCCTCTGCAGGCATAATTTACAGCCTCAGGTCAGAAATGGTTTTGTCCAAATCACTTGTGCATTTTGGGTTATGGTTTACATACGCTTTGCATAATGCGAGTCCTGTTTATGGTTGTTTACATTGTGTGGAGGCACCAAACCAACAAGGCATAGTATATCCAAAATAAGAAATTCATGCCTTGTTTTCTGCATAGAAAATTGAAAACATATGGTTGAAAACACTATGAACATATAATAATAACATCATTAACCCATTAAGATCCAATGCTTAAATATTTTTTCAATATATTTAGCTTTTCTTAAGTGATTTATCGACATTTATTAAAAAAATTACCCTCTGTATTTCTGTTTTTTTCATATTTTCCTACATTTAATTCACTGATCATGTAGATGTTCATAAAAGCTCAGATTGAAGTTGATGGTTTTGATTTAAAAAACAGAGAAAACTGAAGAAAAAGTGACTTTTTCAGCAAAATACATTAGTAACTGAACATAAACCTGTGTCTCCATCCACTGTCATTGATCCAACTCTATGGGTTTTACTGGTGAATCAATGTTGTAGAAGATGACAGTGTTTCTATGTTCACTACAGAGCCTCTGAATGTCCAAATGGGTCATATTTAATGTCCATGAAAAGACGACAAACTGCATTTTACACCAATTATTTACATGCATTGATAGGATTAGAGGATCAACGGGTATTTAACAGTTTAGATCAGTAGATAGTGTTGGTCGTCGGTGGCTGTTTGGGTCTTTATGGGTTAAATAATCACTAACTTATTGATAAAACAGCAAGAAATAAATCACTTTACATGTAATTTACACACCTCAAATCATTACACGCTGCTATAAGTGCAAAAAACAATGGATTTCAAAATTTGAGATGGAGAAGATTGAACAACAAAGACAGTTTTAGATGTTAAAACTCAAACATGTCTTAGTGTAGCTTTTTTTTCAAGCACATAGAATCAGATAACAAAGAACCATACAACATGGTCAAAAAAAAATTTTTGGCATTTAAAAAGGAGTGGGAAGAAATATAACTTATAGACTCCCACCCCTTTTTACAAACTGATAATTACATTAATTTTCTGTCGTTTGCTTTATCATACTTTTTTTCTATGTATTTGACAAAATATCTATACAAACATTCACATACAATTTTAGTCACCTCACACACAATCAGTTTTGCATAATCAACCTTTTTTAATATAAACTGTAATATTTATACAGACTTTTATTTTTTTATTTACTACAAATACAATCATTAATAAATGTGATAATATCTCCTAATCGTGATAGTCTGTATTAATTGATTAATTACAAATCGGCAATACAGAATAATATCTTATTTTATGCATTCTTCACTTATTCAGATAATGTTCTGTATTTTGTCTTAGATAACTGCATTTTGATTTTAGAAAAAAAAACCAAAAAACTCCAAAATAGTAACATCTCTATTGACAATTATTTTGCAGATGCACGATATTTTCATGATTATTTCATTTCATTTCTAAACGTTGGTTATGTATATTAATCCTGTCATGCATGAATTATGAGATCCTTAATCTAATTTTTTTTTTTTCCCTTAGTGTTTTTATTCCTCTTTAGGCATGAAAAAAACAATGCAATTGAATTTTTTTTTTTTTATTAAACCTGTTTTTTATGAAGGTAGATTTGTTTCTTTATTGCTTTAACTAAAAAATATCAATTTTAAAAAGTGTTTGAATGCAAAAAAAAAATTTGCATTTGAACGCTTTTTTTTCTTTGATTGAAGTGAATTTTTTTTATTGATTTTTTTAATTGATTTTTATTTTATATGAAATTTTTTTTTTTTTTTTTTGTTTTTTTGTTTTTTGGTTAAAGCAATAAAGAAACAAATCTACCCTCATAATTTTTTGTGGCGTTCCAAAAATGTCCACTCCACTGGACACCATGTGTTTAATTTTTGAATATCAGAAAGTGATATACAAAATCAAAACATTTTTAATGCAGCTAATCTGATGTTTTCTCACATTTTATCATATGCGCACTTTTTATTAGCAATTGATTTATACTCAAACATGTCACTGCAGATCAGGTTTATCAAGAACAGCAAAGTTATAGTAATGGTATGAATGTTAGTGTATGGGATAATGCATAGGTATCCACTGAGTTAACTCATATCGAACTAAAACAACAAAACCCATGAATATATTAGAGAACAGATGTAGAATAGCTTTCCACTGTAGCGACCAATATGCATGAAAGGGTTAAAGAGAATATTTTAACTATTTATTATCAATATAAAAGGTTCAACGATAACATGTTAACTTTATTTTTCACAAACATAAACCCCCAGATTCATTCACTATATCTTCCAGTTGGGATGATGACAGAATTAAACGTTTTATGATTGGATTTATTCACTGAAAAAGGATCGATTTCTCATTGGTTAAATGCAGAAAAAGTCGGAAAAAAGTTGCTCACAGTATATACAATACATTCTCAGTCGCTAATTTTTAAACCAGATCAGAAATAAAGGTACACAAATAGAAAGAAAGAAATCTCCCCCCCCGTTCATGAGAAAGCTGACGGTAGCTAAAGTTCTTGCTCAACACTAAAACATTTCGATCGCCCCCTGGTGGTTGATTACGAACGCTAAACTCCGCCCACTCTGCGTTATCGGTGTGACTTTGCATAAATTAAAAATTCCGAGTTCACATCCAATTCGTTTTTTCCTAAAGGTGATTTCTGTGTTTTAAGGTAGATTTCATCAGACTGATTTCAGTTCAGCTTGTCATCTTTCTGAAGTTTTATTCTGACTTAGTGCTTTGATGATATCAAAAGGTTTGACTGACAGTTATAATGACCACCTCGTTCCAGACTCGATCAGACGCATGGGAGGAGACGATCCGGTGGCTGGTGGGGAGGCGAACATTAAGTCCCTGCATTTTATTTATTTATTTATTTTTTAACGTTGGAGGCAAATGTGCCACAAAATCGTCCAGGCAGCTCTTATAATTGCAGTATTTTGTCTTCAGTAAGGTGGGGTACTGATTATTGTTCAGTTTTATATGTAGTCTATGGTCCAAATTCTGTCAATGCAACAAAAAACAGCCCAGTCACAAGAGTAAAATGTTTTTATTGTGCTTCAGCTAATCCAGTTTTATAGACCCAGTGCTACTTTTGTGGTAGTTCCAAAATTATATATATATATTTTTTCTCTATATTTAACCTTTCTTAAGTGATTTATCACCATTTATTGTAATATTATCTTCTTTATTTTAAGTTTTTTTTCAGTATAAACCATATATTTCCCTATATTTAATTCACTGATCATGTAGATGTTCGTAAAAACTCAGAGTAAATTCAAAAGTGATTGTATCAAAACAGAGAAAACTGAAGAAAAAGTGACATTTTCAGCAAAATATATCATTAACTGAATGTCAAAACAACATTTATTATGAAATAATCCTCTGTGTTTTGCATTTTTCCAGTGAAAATCAGGTATTTTCTAATGTTTAACGTACTGCTATAGATGTTCATAAATGCTCAAATTAACCCTTTCATGCATAGTGGTCACTACAGTGGACAGTTATTCTCCAGCTGTTCTCTTGTATATTCATGGATTTTGTTGTTTTAGTTCCATATCAGCTGACACAGCGGACGCTTATGCATCATCCCATACACTGCAATTCATACCATTACTGGAACTTTACTTACTTTACTTTACTTCACCAATTATTGTAATATCTTCTTTATTTTACGTTTTTTTCAGTATAAACCATATATTTCCCTATATTTAATTCACTGATCATGTAGATTTTCTTGAAAACTCAGAGTAAATTCAAAAGTGATTATATCAAAACAGAGAAAACTGAAGAAAAAGTGACATTTTCAGCAAAATATATCATTAACTGAATGTCAAAACAACAACATTTATTACGAAATAATCCTCTGTGTTTTGCATTTTTCCAGTGAAAATCTGTTCTCTTGTATATTCATGGATTTTGTTGTTTTAGTTCCATATCAGCTGACACAGTGGACGCTTATGCATCATCCCATACACTGCAATTTATACCATTACTGGAACTTTACTGTTCTAGATAAACCTGATCTAGAGTAACATGTTTGAATGTAAATCAATTGCTTTTATTGTTATTAGTCTGTAATTAACAGTTTTTTAAAACAGAAGTTGTTGATTTTTTTTTTTTTTTTTTTTTTTTGCATTATATCTCCATGAACTGAATAAAAACTGGTATTAGAGTGTGAAAATGTGAGAAAACATCAGATTAGAAGCATTAAAAATATCTGGTGAAGGTTCATACTGTCTTCCACATATAATTATTGTAGGTAATCCATTTATCAGACAAACTAGTAAACCAAGTAAACAAACAACTACCCCTGTCTGATAAATGAGTTACCTACAATAAGCATTTTTTTTTTTTTCATAGTTTTCACGTAATATATCAGTAAACACATGTTTATTTGCTTCAGAAATTAAATGCATGGTGTCCAGCTGAGTGGACATTTTTGCGGCTCCATGAAAAAATAGGATCAGAAGAAAATTTTCTTTAGGCATGTTTTTTTTTTTTTTTTTTTTTTTTTTTCATCCCTAAAGAGGAATACAAACAGTCAGGAAAAAAATCTTGATTAAGGGTCTCATAATTCATGCATGGAAGGGTTAAACTTGAGTGTTATTATATGAAAAAAAAAAAAAAAAAACAGAGAAAACTGAAGAAAAAGTGACTTTTTTGGTAAAAAAAAATCGTTAACTGAACAAAAACCATGTGTATCCATCCGCTGTCATTCATCAAACTCCATGGGTTTTACTGGTGAACATTCACATTTAGATTCATGCATTTGGCAAACGCTTTTTTCCAAAGGGACTTACAGGGGAAGATTAACAATTAACTGCTCTCTCTCTCTCTCTCTCTCCTTTATTTGTAAAGCACTTTAACCCTTTCATGCATACTGGCCACTCCAGTGGACAGTTCTTCTCCAGCTGTTCTCTTATATATTCATGGGTTTTCTTGTTTTAGTTCCATATCAGCCAACACAGTGGACGCTTATGCATCATCTCATACAATGACATTCATATAAATAATTACTGTAACTTTGCTGTTCTTGATAAACCTGATCTGCAGTAACATGTTTGAGTGTAAACCAATTACTAATTGTTGTTGGACAGTTTTCTTAAAACATTTTTTTGTATATTATTTCCATGAAGTGAATATGATCAAATGTGAGCAAACATCATATTAGTGGCATTAAAAAAAAGAAATTTCATAGTTTTCACACAGTATATCACTTTCTGATATTGCATTTTAAAGACATACTTCTTTCCTTCAACAATTAAACACATGGTGTCCTATTGCGTGGACATTTTTGTGACTCCATAAAAATAGGTTCATTAAAAAAAATTCAATCGCATAGTTTTTTTCATGCCTAAAGAGGACTAAAAGCACTCAGGAAAAAAAAAAAAAAAAAAAAATCTTGACCATAGTTCTCATAATTCATGCATGAAAGGGTTAAAACAACCACCGTGAACCAAAGTGCTGTACAGAAGAATAAATAAAAACCAAAATAAAATAATAAAATAATACAAGAATAGATTAAAAACATAAAACAACTGTGCAATTAAAAACAGTGTCGTACAGAAGAATGAAAAAGCAAAATAATAGAATAAAATACAAGAATGGATTAAAAAGACATAAAAACACCAGTACAATTAAAAACAATAAAAATAAAAACATGAATCAAAGTTGTAGAAGATGACGGTGTTTCCACGGTAACTACGCAGCCTCTGAACGTCCAAATGGGTCATATCTGATGACCATGAAAAGATGAAAAACTGTATTTTACACCAATTATTTACATGTATTGATAGGATTAATGGATCAGCAGGTATTAAACAGTTTAGATCAGTAGATGGTTTTGGTCGCTGGTGGATTTTTGGGTCTTTAACCCTTTCATGCATAGTGGTCACTACAGTGGACAGTTATTCTCCAGCTGTTCTCTTGTATATTCGTGGGTTTTGTTGTTTTAGTTCCATATCAACCAACACAGTGGACACTTAAGCATCATCTCATAAACTGCAATTCATACCATTATTGTAACTTTACTGTTCTTGATTGGTTTTTGAGTGGAAATCAATTGTTAATATTTATTTTTTGCATATTATCTCCATGAAGCGAGTAATAACTAGTATTAGAATAGGTTAAAATATGAGAAAACATCAGATTAGCTGCATTAAACATGGTTTCATTTCACTGTTTTTATATCACTTTATGATATTGGGTTTTAAATACATGTTTCTTTGCTTCAAGAATAAAATTCATGGTGTAGCTGAGTGAACATTTTTGTAACTCCATGAAAAACAGGTTGATTTAAAAAAAAAAAAAAATTCAATCACATTGTTTTTTTTTTTCATGCCTAAAGAGGAATAAAAAACACTCAGGAAAAAAAAAAATCTTGATTAAGGTTCTCATAATTCGTGCATGAAAGGGTTAAGGGTTAATAAAGTTTGACAGATCTGTTGTGCTTCAGTGTTGAGACACATAGAGCAGTTTTCAGCAAGCTGTCATTTAGCTAATATTAAACTATAGGTCTTCTTTTACAGAAGTTACAGATATATTGTACTTTAGAACAACTGCTAAAAATTTCATGCGTCTATCATGAATAGTTAAAGAATAATGACTTATTGAACTTAGCATCTTTTTCTGTACCACTCATTTTTGCAGTAAAATCACCCCTCATCATCACTCCTCATTTTCAAAACCTAAATCTTTCAAAAACTGAAGAATGGTATTTTCTGGAAATATGAACAAAATCAGAGAATGGTCAGTGGAACACATGTTAAATTGTTTTGACTTAAGGTAGATTTACCCACAGGCAGTGCTTTGGTTAAGGTAAATAAAGTGGTGGTTTGGTTGAAATATTACTGAATCAACTTTGAGGTGTTATTTTATCATTTCTTAGTGGACTTTTTCTGTATTCATTCACGTCATGCACAATTATTCATGCAAAAAAAAAAAAAAAAAAGTCATGAATCACTGATTTTATTCTTTTCAGTGCTTAGTCATTGCTGCAGATATTTTTTGCAGGTCCAAATCTTATTATTCTGATATCTGTCCATAATCTTTACAAATCTAACTGTAAAAATCATCAAGTAGATGAAGCATTATCAGTGGTTAAAACTCTATGTTGATACACATATTTTTGATTCACAAATGTATAGATTATATACAGGGGTTAGACAAAATAATGGAAACACCTTAAAAAATCTACAAAATATAATTTAATATGGTGTAGGTCCGCCTATTGCGGCAATTACAGCCTCAATTCTCCGAGGTATTGATTCATACAACTTGTGAATTGTTTCCAAAGGAATTTTAAGCCATTCTTCAGTTAGAATACCCTCCAACTCTTTTAGAGATGATGGCGGTGGAAATCGACGTCTTACTTGAATCTCTAAAACTGACCATAAATGCTCAATAATGTTGAGGTCTGGGGACTGTGCCGGCCATACGAGATGCTCAACTTCATTAGAATGTTCCTCATGCCATTCTTTAACAATTCTAGCTGTATGGATTGGGGCATTATCATCTTGAGGTGAAGGTGTTTCCATTATTTTGTCCAACCCCTGTATATGGATGCTTCTATGAAACTAGGTACATTTTGGTGTCTGTCACTTTGCCAGCTTTTTAGACCCAATAGTAAATGACAAATTTAGACATATATCCCCCCAGGATGTACCTAATAATGACCTCAGATAAATGCAAAAAAAATTATACTCTTGTTCTGAGCCATCCCAAAATTAATGAATTTTTAATCACATATTGGGGCCAAAAATAGGACCAAAACTGGGACAGGAAAAACTAGCTAGGTGTCAGTGTATTTAATCTGGAAAACATGGCTCAAAATGGTCTTATATATCGCTATAAATAAAGACAGTGTGTTAAATTTGATGATCCCAGTGGTTTTTCTAATCGAGGCATGCAGGTTTTTCATGAATCTCAGTTTCATTGCAGGTTTTGTGTGTAACCCATCGTGTCCACTTGCGTTACATGCGGAACCTGCCCAGTTAAATGCAAATAAATCGAAACTCTACGTTGCATAATAAAGTTAAGTTCCCAAAATGTACAGAGATATTAACCCTTTCATGCACGAATTATGAGAACCTTAATCAAAATTTTTTCCTGAGTGTTTTTATTCTTCTTCAGGCCTGAAAAAAACAATGCGATTGAAAATTTTCTTCTGAAAAATAAATTTAAAAAAAAAATAAAATAAAAATAATTTTAAAAATTTAAAAAATACATAAAAAGATAATAATGAAAAAAAAAAAAAAATCTTATGGACCTATTTTTCATGAAGTTGCAAAAATATCCACTCAGCTGGACACCACACGTTTAATTTTTGACACACAAAAACATGTATTTACTGATAAATTGTGTGAAAACTATGGGGAGGGCTTTGTGATTCTAGGGGTTTATGCTCAGGAGAGATCTACAAAATGTTACCAGTTCTTGTCAGAAAAGACATGTAGTGTCTTAAAACTTTAATAAAGATATGTGGGGAAAAAAAACAAAACAACAAAAACAACAAAATTCATGAATATAGAAGAGAACAGCTGTAGAATAGCTGTCCACTGTAGTGACCAGTATGCATGAAAGGATTAAAAAAAAAAAGTAGTGCGTCATTTTCGTGTCCTTTTGACCGTGTTACATACAGATTTTTGTATTAAATATAATGTAAAATAATATAAAAATGTGTTTTATCTGAAAAATAGTTTTTCTTTTATCTCAGCAAGTATTTATTTTTAAAGTAGACCCAACAGTGCTTCTAAACTTGCTTCATAACATTAGTCTACATCTGGTTTGAATTTTTAGCCCCCATGTCCTGTTTTTAGGGACCAGTTTCATATAGAAGCACCCATATACAGGGTGGGGAAGCAAAATTTACAATGAACATTTAGTTGTTTTTTCTCAGCAGGCACTACGTCAATTGTTTTGAAACCAAACATATATTGATGTCATAATCATACCTAACACTATTATCCATACCTTTACAGAAACTTTTGCCCAAATGAGTAATCAGGAAAGCAAACGTCAAAGAGTGTGTGATTTGCTGAATGCACTCGTCACACCAAAGGAGATTTCAAAAATAGTTGGAGTGTCCATAAAGACTGTTTATAATGGAAAGAAGAGAATGACTATGAGCAAAACTATTACGAGAAAGTCTGGAAGATACTATTAAAGAAGAATGGGAGAAGTTGTCACCCGAATATTTGAGGAACACTTGTGCAAGTTTCAGGAAGCATGTGAAGGCAGTTATTGAGAAAGGAGGAGGACACATAGAATAAAAACATTTTCTATGATGTAAATTTTCTTGTGGCAAATAAATTCTCATGACTTTCAATAAACTAATTGGTCATACACTGTCTTTCAATCCCTGCCTCAAAATATTGTACATTTTGCTTCCCCACCCTGTACATGTTGGATTTTCCTAAATGTACAATCACAAGACAAACAGGTTGAAACAAATGTTGCATAATGCTCCTTTGTGACATACGTAATTTTTAATTAATGCAATTCTCAATGTGTTGAACCTTAACCCAGCACATTTGACTTAACAGGCACTAATATTTTTAGTATTTAATTAGTACAATCAGTTATTTTTGCATAATAATTCACAGAGCCCTGTTGATCCAAAGGTAACATGCAGTCCTTAGATGTTACTGTTTGTATATTGATGTAATGAGTGCAGACGCATGCAGAGAGCATTTGTCCTCCACTGTGTAAATACATTCTGTCCACGCCGCCTATGTGTTTAAAACACACTGTTATGATGATGGATAGAATGTTTTGATCAGACTTATCATCAGTCTCAGTGGATTCAGTGCAGAGCGCTCACACATGATGTGTTCACGCATCACAATCACCGTTCAAACCCGCAGAAAAATTATAAACCCCTACTGTTTGGGGATTTATTGATCTGAGCTGTAAAATACAAGTCTAATAGTTGCTAATTATGTAAATGTCTGCAAGGGACGGTCTCTGAAGCATTGAAACGTCTCACTCGTCCTCCTCGCAGGGACGTACCCTACGGACTATCGCTACAATAACACTGAATAATTTAATAAGCAAACACACCACTGCTGCAGCTCTACCTTGCTTGTTAGCTAATAAAATCACATCTTATTAAAGGTAATGCTGGTTTTTCACCTTGTGCAGAGAGTGAGGTGATGCCTGGCAGAGTGTGTGCAGCAGAGACAGCGGTCCTTTACATGGCCACGGCACTGAGCTCCATGTCCCCAGGCTATACAAGCCTGAATTGTTTTGCATTAGCCATAAGACAGATGGGAGGAACACCTCCAGCATGGTGATTAAATCAAGCAGATAAAGCTTATTGAGATGATGTGCTTGATTTAGAGAGGGGAGCGAGGCATGGCATTAGAGGAGGGAGGGAGAAAGGGAGACAAGCATGTTCTCTGGAGGTTTGAGCTGTGATTACAAATGTGCATTTTTCAGAATCAGCCTCACTGTAACAAAAAGTATTTTCTTTGTGCCAAATGAGATCTAATGTCACTATTTTTTCTTGAAATGCTAAGTTAGGTGTTTTCAGATATTTTTTTATCTAAAGTCACTGAAGTATATCATAGAGACATTAAACAAAAAAACAAACTTTCATTTTTAATTGTATTTATTTTTTATTTATTCTCCACAAAGGACTTAATCTGCTTAGGGGCAGCGATTATCAGCTAAAATGTGTGTAATTAAGTTCATGTTGGAGTCTCTTTTGCACTGGGAGTCATTAGCATCGGCTAACTCTGTAGAAAAAATCATGACAAACTAAGTAGCCCACATCTGTGATACATTACTATGAATTTATTTTTAATTTTTTTTACAAGATTAAGCCCCAACTTCATTAACCCATAAAGACCCAAATAGCCACTGATGACCAAAACCATCTACTGATGTAAACGGTTTAATACCTGTTGATCCATTAATCCTATCAATACATGTAAATAATTGCTGTAAAACAAAGTTTGTCGTCTTTTCATGGTCATCAGATATGACCCATTTGGGCGTTCAGAGGCTCCGTAGTGAACGTGGTGTGGTGGAAAAATTTACTTTTTATATTTTATACTCTTTATATTCTATACTCTTTTAATATGTTATACTGTTAAGTACATGCTGAGTCATTGTTATGTGTGATGTTTACCACTCTGTAACACCCCCGACTTGGGAACGGAGTTCTTACCTTGAGTTAAAACCCAAACACCTAAATGTCTGGTTATGTGATGGCGCCTGCATGCTAGATATGATTTAAACAAGGTAAGGGGTAAGATGCCAATATGGCCTCTTCCCCCCCGGAACCAGAAGGACTGGTATGGAGTGGTATGATTTACATATGGGGTTGTCATTTGGATGTCACCATTGGGGGGGTTGGATTTTTGGTCTATATAATCTTTAATATTTTCGTGGTTAGTCAGACTTCACTTACTGAGTATCTCTGTGATTGACTTCTCAATAAATGCATTTATTTATTTTAACTCTGACTTTCTCTCCTCCTCTTTGTGTGTGGGTTATCAGTTGAACATTTCCATAACAGTGGAAACACCGCCATCTTCTACAACACTGATTCAACTGTAAAACCCATAGAGTTGGATCAATAACAGTGGATGGAGATACTTGGTTTCTGTTCAGTTAATGATATATTTTACTGAAAAAGTCACTTTTTCTTCAGTTTTTTTCTGTTTTGACTTTGCTCTGGGCTTTTATGAACATTTCCATGATCATTCAATTAAACATAGGAAAATACATGATTTTCACTGGAAAAAAATGCAAAACTCAGAGGATAATATTATAATAAATGGTGATAAATCACCTAGGAAAGGTTAAATAGAGAGAAAAATTATTTGCAAACTGCCACAGAAGTCACACTGGGTCCTTATGGGTTGAAACGTAGATTCTGAAACAAAAAGCACAAACTATCTCACTAAGTTAACCCATTTTGACATTCAGATCATGATATATTTTGCTGAAAATGTCACTTTTTCTTCTGTTTTCTCTGTTTTTGATTAAATCACTTTTGAATTTACTCAGCTTTTATGAACATCTACATGATCAGTGAATTAAATATAGAAAAACATATGGTTAATACTGAAAAAACTTAAAATAAAAAGGATAATATGACAATAAATGGTGATAAATCACTTAAGAAAGGTTAAATATAGAGGAAAAAGTCATGTGGGAACTGACACAGAAGTAGCACTGGGTATGATTAGCTTAAAAATGCTGTTAACTAATGCACAAAAAAAAAAAAAAAAAAAAAAAAAAAACACACTTTATGTACTGTAAATGTACAAATGTCACATGTCGAACCTTTAAAGCATTACTTACAAAATGTATATATGTCCACAATACGTACTATACTTATTATTTAAAAGTTACAAAAATAGAGGTAATTTCTTACATGTAGTAAAAATGACAAAATATTGCGCTATGGTTAAAGAAAATCAGTCATGAATTACAATCAATTTCGTATTTAATTGTCGTAAATAAGCATTGGAAGCGTCTATGAAACAGACTTCTCAACTGGTGAAAAAATAACACTGAATGAGTATTGCATTGAAAGTCTCACACAGCATATGTTCCAACAAATACACTGCACACTGTGTTTGGAAATGACCGAGGATTACTTGTCCATGTTGGTTCTGGTCTTAACATGGGATTTATCAGGCCGTGAGTAAAACAAAGATGGGGAATTACACAAGCTTTGTCATTTAAATGCTACAACATGGAGGGATTATGCTGATTCTGTTTCCTCAAAGCAGTCCTGGTGTCACAGGTGGAAACATGGAAGGATGGAACCACAAAGATGCTGAAGGCAAAATTAATCCCACATATTAAAAAAGCTCTGGGCTTCAGTATTAAAGCTAATTTGTGTTTTTATGGTTGTTTACTGCTGTTTTACTATTCAGGAAGTGACATTTGCTTTCGGACTAGTCGGCGTATAATACCTCACCCATAGGTACCTTGAGAGGGATGTTGGAGCTAAAACCCTATGAACAGTTTTCTAAAATTTCAACAGCCCCAGGTTATCGCAAAAAAAATGGGTGCTTTATCCAACAGTTGTAAGAAAAAGGTTCCTCAGATGAAAAAGCCTTTACAAACATGAGATTTATGAGCAAACTGAATCATATTAAAGGATAAATAAGGGGAATCAAGCTTTATTGGTCATATTTCTAGTAAAAGTAATAATAATAATAATAATAATAATAAACTTTATTTGTATAGCACCTTTCATACAGAAATTGTAGCCCAAAGTGCTTCACATTGATTGAAAAAATAAAATATTAAAATACATTAAGATTTGATTAGAAATACAATAAAATAAAAATAAATATAAAAACAGCGCACATTAAAATATTTGCTTATGCATAGAATTTTTGAAGTGCAAGAAATAAGATGAAATTTGAGAGAAATACAATAAAATAAAAATAAAAATAAAAGCAGCGCACATTAAAATATTTGATTATGCATAGAATTTTTGAAGTGCAAGAAATAAGATGAAATTTGAAATACAATAAAATAAAAAATAAAAACAGAAATACAATAAAATAAAATAAAATAAAAACCGCACATTCCTGGTTCCTGAATTGTGACCCCATTTTTATCTCCTTTCAAAGGCTAATGAGAATAAAAATGTTTTTAATGTGGTTTTAAATATATTCAGTGAACTGGCTTCTCTAATGTCTTTTGGAATTGTATTCCATAACTTTGGTGCATAGTTAGTAAAAGTGCCACAAATAAACGGTTAAAAAGTTGAATTAAGTCTCTGTGTTGTACCCATACTAATAAACACACACAGTACCTAGTATTAATAATAATAATAATAAAAAAAAATAAAAAAAAAAAAATAATAATAATAATAATAATAATAATAATGGATTGGATTTATATAGCGCTTTTCTAGACACTTCTACATTATTGACCCATTATTCATTCACTCTCACATTCACACTCTGGTGGTGGTAAACTACATTTGTAGCCACAGCGGCCCTGGGGCAGACTGACAGAAACATGGCGGCTAATTTGCGCCTACGGCCCCTCCGACCACCACCAAACATTCATACACCAGTGTGGGTGTGTTGAGCAGAAATTAACAAAAAAAAAAAAAAAGTTTGTCAGACACTTCTTGTTCTAGTATGAGCTGCATATATTTGTATTTACACTCCAGGATAAACTAGTGCCCCGTACATACGACAGCGAAATTCTGTCTTTTTGCAAAATTTTAATATCGTTTCAACCTTTCGTCCACATGACACCGGCATTGTCGGTGCTCTAAAATGGTATTGGTGACGTAAATAAGTTATCACTTAATGAAGATAAAACAAAATTTATGGTTTTTGGTGGTGCTAGGGGAAATTATGATGTAAAACTGAAAATTAATGAAATGGAAATTGAAAGGGTGTATGAAACAAAATTTTTGGGAGTGATTATTGACCATAAACTCTGTTGGAAACCACAAATAGAATATATCAAACGCAAAATGTACAAGGCTGTTGCGATTCTTTATAAAACTCGAGATTTGTTAAGCAAAAAATGTTTGCATATATTGTATTGTTCACTTGTAATGTCATATATGTCATATTGTGTGGAAATATGGGGCAATGTGTATAAAACTAATATAGACTCGATAATTAAACTCCAAAAAAAAGCTATTAGAGTCATAAACAAAGCTGGTTATCTCCAATCAAGTAATCCACTTTTTGTAGAATCTGGTTTACTAAAATTTTTTGATATTGTATATTTAAAAACAATGGAATTTATGTTTCGCGTTAAAAGTAAAAACCTTCCTTTTTGTATTCAGAAAATTTTTAAGTTAGGAGAAGGAAATTATAATTTAAGAGGGATGTTTGTGTTTGAAAAATGTAAAGTAAGAACAAACGTTAAATATCACAGTGTTTCAGTTATTGGTGTCAAGCTACGGAACGAATTGAAGGATGAAGTGAAATTGTGTAGTTCACAGTCGAGTTTCAAAAAGACTTTAATTTGTCAAATTCTGAAGGGCTATGAAAGTAATATGATTACAAAATGACTTATAACACTGAATGTAGTATAATTTGTGTTGCCCTGTTGAGCCGCATTATGTAATAAATTCCCATTATGTAATAAAAGTTCAAAATGTAATAAGAATGTCCCGTCATCTTGTAATAAAGCCGCATTTTGTAATAAACTGACGCATTTTGTAATAAACTACGTCAACGTGTTATATAGTAAATTTTTTCACATTATGTAGTAAGTTATTACAGTTTATTACAAAATGCACTTGACACATTTTTATTTAAAATAGAAAAAGTAATAACATTGTTCATTATGTAATAACAATCCAAATTAATATAATTTCAGAGCAGTTTAGAAGAAATTAGTCACAGGAGCTACAGGTAATGGAATCAGAACTTTAACCACACAGTTTAAAGATTAATTTAGCACATTATTCTTCTATTGACATGTCAGTTGTGTCTGATACAGTATCTTATGATTTTGGAAATGAACCATGTTATTACATTTTACTGAAAATAAAAATGTGTCAAGTGCATTTTGTAATAAATTTCTCAAATTGTCATAACATGAAGAAGAATTATTAAAATTGGGCTGAATTTTCTTTAGACATTTCAGGTTGTTCATATTTGTTCAGGTGATTCACATTTTAGTGTTACAGGATAGTTTGTAAATGTAAATATTTTCATAATTTAATGTTATTTTTTGCACTAAAACAGAGAAAAAAAAATTGAGTTGTTAATTCTAGATTTTCTTTGGGCTTAATTCAAGATTTTTTTTTACTTAACTGAAGATTTTTTTGTTTTGTTTTGTCTTAATTGAAGATTTTTTTAAACTTAATTGAAGATTTTTTTTTTTTGGCTTAATTCAAGATTTTTTTTTTACTTAATTGAAGATTTTTTTTTGGCTTAATTCAAGATTTTTTGCTAAATTTGAGATTTTTTTGTGTTTAATTGAAGATTTTTTTTACTTAATTGAAGATTTTTTTTGGCTTAATTGAAGATTTTTTTTTTTTTACTTAATTGAAGATTTTTTCCTTAATTCAAGCTAATTTTTTTTCTTTTTTTTTTTGCTTAATTCAATTCAAGACTGTGGAATTTTTGCACTTGGCAAAAACATCCTAGGGGCCAAACTGGACCCTTTGGTGGGCCGCATTTGGCCCCCAGGCCGCATGTTTGACATTCCTGATCTATTGTCTTAAAATAAGTTCTTATATCTCTATCTTATTACTCTTGAGGTGATTATGTCTTATTTTAGGTGTGATGAGATATTTTGACTAGAAATGAGATAAATAAACTTAGTAAGATTTTGATTTTTGCAGTGTAGTCACTTTTCACCAACCCTGTAGATCACAGGTGTCAAATATGCGGCCCGGGGGCCAAATCTGGCCCGTCAAAGGGTCCAGTCTGGCCTGCGGGATGAAAATGCAAAAATTAACCTTGTCCAAATCATTTTGGTTCAGGTTCCACATACAGACCAATGTGATCTACAGTAAAAAAAAAAAAACAACAACACAATAACCCATAAATGATGACAACTATGAATTTTCCTTGTGAAAAATGTAAGTGAAAAAAATAAGATTACACTGTGAAAATATTTACATTTACAAAACTATTTTTTCGCAATAAAATACAGATAAATACAGTACATAAATATAAACAAAGAGGAACAACCTGAAATAAGCAATAACAATATTCTGCCTGTTACTAAATGTTTGGTGCATTTATGGATCCACTGTGATCTGGAGTTGTGTTAATAATAAGAGATGGAATATTGTAGAAATTGTTCTTATTTTAGTTAAAAACTCCAAAATTTTAACAATATTCTGCCTGTTACCAAATGTTTATGGAACACTGTTTGTAAATGTACTTGTATAAATAATAAGTCGAGGCATAATATTGTTAAAATTGCACTAATTTTTCAAATGAAATTTCTGTTTTTTCAGGTTATTTACATCTTTTTTGTAAAATGTAAATATTTTTGTAATTTAATTGGGTTTTTTAGGTACTAAAACAAAAATGAAAAACTTGGATTTGTCAATATTTATAGGTTATTAAGTCATTATTTTACTGGTCTGGCCCGCTTGAGGTCAAATTGGGCTAAATATGGCCCCTGAACCAAATGAGTTTGACACCCCTGCTGTAGATCTTCGTCGTCAAGGGCACAGACAGCAAAGTTAACCTATATGTACCTGTTTTAATGGCAAAAAGGAAACTACATGACTACTTTATTAACAATTTGTGACATACATAAGGTATTTATATACAGAGTGACATGCTGAACTACTGTATAGTTAAGTATTGAATGCTAATATGCATCTCTGAGAGGTTGTTTCCCACATTACAAAGTGAGACAGTTATTTCCACTTGAAACTACTGATTAGATCTCTGCCTGTGACTGTGTTGATGCACGCTGTACTTAATTGACTTCCTTCTTTCATACTCCTTCGTAGCCAGAAGCCTCGTCAATCAGAGGAAGTAAAGTTTAGTTTGTAGCTGAGAAAAATAAATGCAACAAGTCCATAGTGGAAGGATGGCATTGGTTTGTAAAATGTCTCGAGTGTGCAGATGAAATGTCAGTAGCATAATAAAGATTTAACGCACTTAAAGAAAAAGTTGGTGAAGTCACTGTGGAGAGACACTAGTGCAAGAGGTTAACAGTTGTGTGATCGATCTTTAGTCCTGTGGTTGTTCGCTAAGAAAGTTTGCAAGCACCCACTCATTACAGGTCTGTGATGTACAAGAATGCACTCTATCAGCACCTTTAATGAATATTTCTGTTTCCAATATATCAAAATGTGTGTTTGCCTGGGAACTGTCTGTATGAGCATGGGAATATGTGTTTATCCAGAGCCCACATAGAACTTCACGCACTGACGATGATAATTCACTCTTAAAAAAAAAAAAAAAAAAAAGCACAAAACAAGCTTCAGACACTAGATTAGACCTTATACTGCATCATATTCAGAGTATTTCTATTGGTTCTATTACAGAAACAATGGTAGCTAAGGGTGGGCAATACTGGGAATTTTGGTGTCGATCCAATACCAAGTAAACGCAGGGCTAGTTTCACTGATATATAATACCGATATGATACTTTTTACTTGAAATGTCACAATGATTGAATAATTTCATTTATTAATAATAATAATAATAATAATAATAATAATAATAATAATAATAATAATAATAAACTTTATTTGTATAGCACCTTTCATACAGAAATTGTAGCCCAAAGTGCTTCACATTAATTGAAAAAAAAAATACAATATTAAAATACATTAAGATTTGATTAGAAATACAATAAAATAAAAATAAATATAAAAACAGCGCACATTAAAATATTTGATTATGCATAGAATTTTTGAAGTGCAAGAAATAAGATGAAATTTGAGAGAAATACAATAAAATAAAAATAAAAGCAGCGCACATTAAAATATTTGATTATGCATAGAATTTTTGAAGTGCAAGAAATAAGATGAAATTTGAAATACAATAAAATAAAAAAAATAAAAACAGAAATACAATAAAATAAAATAAAAATTAAAAAAAAACGCACATTCCTGGTTCCTGAATTGTGACCCCATTTTTATCTCCTTTCAGGACCAGGATTGAGACCTTGTTGGCATCAGAGTTGAGCCTGAGGTCACTGATTATTTTGGTGAGGGTGGTCTCAGTGCTATGACCAGCCCTGAAGCCTGATTGGAATTCCTCTAAGATGTTATTCTCTTTGAGATAGTGATTTATTTGAGCAGAGACTATCTTTTCCAGTACTTTGCCTATGAACGGGAGATTAGATATAGGACGAAAACTGGTCATAGCGTTACTGTCAAGGTTAGGTTTCTTTAGTAAGGGTTTGATAACAGCTGTTTTGAAGGCATCTGGAAAGATACCAGTATGAAGAGATTTGTTTATGATTTGGAGTAAATGATCTGAGACGCCGTCAAATATTCTCTTAAAGAATGCAGTGGGAATTGGATCGACACATGAGGTTGAGGAGTTACATTCCCTGACAGTTCGGTAGAGTTCTGCTGATGTAATGCAGGTGAATTTTCCCATGGTCACAGTACAAGGACTGCAGACAGCATCTGTTAATGTGGTGGAATTAATACTGGATCTGATTGAACTTATTTTGTCCTTGAAGAACACTGCAAGCTCCTCGTACTTGGATGTGGAGGGTTGTAGTGGGGTGGGGGTGTGTGTTGAGCAGCTTGTCGATAGTGGAGAATAATATTTTGGAATTTCCAGCATTCTCTGTGATAATTTTGGAGAAGTAATCTTTTCTTGCAACTCGAATGGATTGATTATAGGTGGTAATTGCAAGTTTATATGCATCATAGTCAACTGTAAGTTTGGTTTTTCTCCATTTTCTCTCAGCTCTCCGACAGGTTTGTTTGTTTTGACTAACAGTGCTTTAATTTAAATTAGTAAGGTAGTTAGTTAATTATGATTATGATAAAACACAGGACAAAGATTTTAGGCAAATACACTTGTTTTTGTACAAATCCCATGTAGCAGTTTCCCTGTCAGCTGCAGTCAATAAGCTCCACACAGTGCTTCACTTTCTCTCCGCCATCACGGGCTGCTCTCAGTCAGCGCTCTGACTCTCTGCTCTCAAAGCGGAGAGAGAAAACGAGAGAACGAGAGAGACAGACTTGGAGAAAAGCTGCTCTCGCATGAACTCTGTGAGGTAATTTGAGTAATTTGCTGGACATACAGAAAAGAAACTAGCGAAAGTATCAATTTCATTTCGCTAGTATCGATCCGATACCAATACTCACCTTGGTATTGTTACTATCAATATTTACATCGATACGCCCAGCCCTAGTGGTAGCTACACTGTAAAAAGTAGATTCCAAGTATACGAATAGTCAATTGTGTTGTAAATCCACTTGTGTTTAAGACCAGGATAATATAAAAATGCATCCAGAAAATAGAATTGAGAAGGTTATTCAGAAGTACACATCTAGTATGTATAGTTTCATTTGCAGTTAACATTAAAATTAGTTCTAAATTCAAATTATACTGCATTTATATTTAACCCTTTCATGCACGAATTATGAGAACCTTAACAAAAAAATTTTCCTGAGAGTTTTTTTTCCTCTTTAGGCATGAAAAAAACAACGCGATTGAAAATTTTCTTCTGAAAAAAAAAAAAAAAAAAAAAAAAATCTTATGAGCCTATTTTTCATGAAGTTGCAAAAATGTCCACTCAGCTGAACATCACGTTTAATTTTAGACGCACAGAAACATGTATTTTCTGATAATTACTGTGAAAACTATGGGGAGGGCTTGTGATTCTGGGGGTTTATGCTCAGGAGAGATCTGCATAATGTTACCAATTCATGTCAGAAAAGATAAGTAGTGTCTTAAAACTTTAATACAGATATGTATAAAAAAAAAACAAAAACGAAAAGAACAACAAAATCCATGAACATACAAGAGAACAGCTGTAGAATAGCTGTCCACTGTAGTGACCAGTATGAATGAAAGGGTTAAAGAGTACTTGAAATTAAACTAATAAACTAAAAAGTATCACAATTTCATCCCATGATGTATTGACACAGTACAATAGTACAATAGTGTACTTGCTACATAGTGTTAGCCTCATAGCAGAATTGCCCAAGTCTTTTTTTTTTTTTTTCAGGTCATAGCCAACAATAAATAATGAATCCGCAGTCTTGGTACAGTAAAGTTATGCAGATATGTTGAACCGCATTATGTAATAAATTCCCATTATGTAATAAAAGTTCAAAATGTAATAAGAATGTCACGTCATCCTGTAATAAAGCCGCATTATGTAATAAACGAACGCATTTTGTAATAAACTACGTCAACGCATTATAGTAGTATAGTAGTATATGTAGTAGGTTATTACAATTTGAGAAATTTATTAAAAAATGCACTCGACACATTTTTATTTAAAAAAATGTAATAACATGGTTCATTATGTAATAACAATCCAAATTAATATAATTTCAGAGGAATTTAGAAGAAATTAGTCACAGGAGCTACAGGTAATGGAATCAGAACTTTAACCACACAGTTTAAAGATTAATTTAGCACATTATTCTTCTATTGCCATGTCAGTTGTGTCTGATACAGTATCTTATGATTTTGGAAATGAACCATGTTATTACATTTTACTGAAAATAAAAATGTGTCAAGTGCATTTTGTAATAAATTTCTCAAATTGTCATAACAGGAAGAAGAATTATTAAAATTGGGCTGAATTTTCTTTGGACATTTCAGGTTGTTCATATTTGTTCAGGTGATTCACATTTTAGTGTTACAGGATAGTTTGTAAATGTAAATATTTTCATAATTTAATGTTATTTTTTGCACTAAAACAGAGAAAAAAAAATTGAGTTGTTAATTCTAGATTTTTTTTTTGGCTTAATTCAAGATTTTTTTTTTACTTAACTGAAGATTTTTTTTTTGTTTTTGGCTTAATTGAAGATTTTTTTAAAACTTAATTGAAGATTTTTTTTTTTTTTTGCTTAATTGAAGATTTTTTTTTTTACTAAATTGAAGATTTTTTTGGCTTAATTCAAGATTTTTTGCTAAATTTGAGATTTTTTTGGCTTAATTGAAGATTTTTTTTTTCCTTAATTGAAGATTTTTTCCTTAATTCAAGCTATTTTTTTTTTTTTTTTTTTTTTGTGCTTAATTCAATTCAAGACTGTGGAATTTTTGCACTTGGCAAAAACATCCCAGGGGCCAAACTGGACCCTTTGGTGGGCCGCATTTGGACCCTGGGCTGCATGTTTGACATCCCTGATCTATTGTCTAAAAATAAGTTCATATATCTCACTGAAAACTTACATTATGATTTATTTTATTACATTTTTTTTTTTAAAATAAAAATGTGTCAAGTGCATTTTGTAATAAATTCCTCAAATTGTAATAACTTACTACATAATGTGAAAAAATTTACTAAATAATGCGTTGATATAGTTTATTACAAAATGCGTCAGTTTATTACATAATGCAGCTTTATTACAAGATGACGTGACATTCTTATTACATTTTGAACTTTTATTACATAATGGGAATTTATTACATAATGCGGCTCAACAAGATATCACAATTTGGCCAAAACTATGACTTAGGCAATTATGCTATGAGGCTAACAATATAGTAAACCTTGGAAATACACTTCATTTAACGTTTCAGTAGGCAGTTTTTGGTGCTATCAAGAAAATCTTTCATAATAATAATCTATTAGCATATTGTCAAACGGTCTGAGTGGAAATTAGACTCCTGCACCCCCTCTTGGCTCAAGAAAACCTCAACCACATGTCTGTTTGGGATTTGAACTGTAATGACTGTTGCATTTTTGCCTATCATAGCTTTAACTTTTCTTAACCCTTTCATGCATTAATTATGAGAACCTTAGTTAAGATTTTTTTCTATAGTGTTTTTATTCCTCCATAGCCATGGAAAAAAAAACAATGTGATCAAGCTGTTTTTTTTTTTTTTTTTTTCCACGGAGTTACAAAAATGCCCATGCATTTAATTTTTGAAGTAAAGAAACATGTTTAACCCTTTCATGCATACTGGTCACTACAGCGGACAGCTATTCTACAGCTGTTCTCTTGTATATTCATGGATTTTTTTTTTTTTTTTTGTTCTTCTCGTTGTTGTTTTTTTGTTTTTTGTTTTTTTACACATATCTTTATTAAAGTTTTATGACACTACATATCTTTTCTGACATGAACTGGTAACATTATGTAGATCTCTCCTGAGCATAAAACCCCAGAATCACAAGCCCTCCCCATAGTTTTCACACAATTTATCAGTAAATACATATTCCTGTGCGTCAAAAATGAAACGTGTGGTGTCCAGCTGAGTGGATATTTTTGCAACTTCATGAAAAATAGGTTTATAAGAATTTTCATTATTATTTTTTTTAAATGTATTTTTAATTTTTATTTTTTTTTTAATTTTATTTTATTTATTTTTTTTTATTTATTTTTCAGAAGAAATTTTTCAATCGCGTTGTTTTTTTCATGCATAAAGAGGGATAAAAACACTCAGGATTTTTTTTTTTTTTTAATTAAGGTTCTCATAATTCATGCATGAAAGGGTTAAAACCCAATATCAGTAACTAATATTAAAACAATGAAACAAAATCTGATGTTTTCTCACATTTTAACATATTCTAAGGCTAATTATTACTCTTTTCATGGAGATAATATGCAAAAAAAAAAAAAAACACCTTTTTTTTTCCAACAAATAATTGATTTACACTGAAACATGTTAGTGCAGATCAGGTTTATCAAGAACAGCAAAGTTACAGTAATGGTATGAATTGCAGTGTATTATGGGATGGTGCATATTTGTCCACTGTGTTGGCTGATATGGAACTAAAACAACAAAACCCATGAATATACAAGAGAACAGCTGGAGAGGAACTGTCCACTGTAATGACCAGAATGCATGAAAGGGTTAATACATACTGAATTCCACTTGGTGAATGGTGTGATACTGTGATACAATATATTTATAATCAGATAGGCTATGATATTTACATGATTGAAGTAGCCTTAGCAACTTGTAGACAATCACTAAAGGCGATTTTGTAGTGATTTTGCGTCTGAGTGTTAATATCTTGCCGAGACAAAATCAAGCGCACAGTTTGACGGTGATTTATCGCTTTGTTTTTTTCTTTTTTTTTTTTTTTACTGTTTCCCATTTACCGTCTCTGAAGGCAAAGGGCGCTTTAAAAAGTGTTTAACATACACAGTGAGTATTAGAGTGCGGCTTGGCTTTTTCTGTGGAACATGTATTTTTATGAGCTGCTCAGTGTGGAATATTGTGTTAGAATAAATATTTTCTATATAGAATGAATTGTGATTTACAGATGGGGAAAGTGCAAAATTAGGTGACTTGGTAACATGCTTTATATGTAGTTAAAAGCAAATATTACCCCCCATGGTTGTTCGGTTGTTAGTTTCTCCCAGAGAACACATTCATATGCAGTTTCATATGAGTGTGGGTGACATTAGGATTATTACACAACCAGTGGTTTGATTTTGTTGCAAAGAAAGAATTTGTCATTGAAATTAGGCAGAAGATTGTGGATTTCTTCTTATTATTATTATTATTATTTATTTATTTTTATCCATTTATTTATTTATTTATTAATCTTTGCCTTCAGAGACAAGGGTTCCCATTTCTACTCCCACAGATATTTAAGTTTAGACAATAAAAGCATTTTATTTAGATATTTTCAATTTCATTGTTGCAGATTTTTTTCTGTATTTAACCATGTCCTGACATCTTTCCCTAAACCAGTGCTTCCAGTGCATTAAAATAACCGTAGAGTTTAATATCACTGTAGAGAATAAAAGTATTTTGATGGGGATTGGGAAAGAAAAGGACTGTAGTTTAGTTTAAATATTAGACACTTTTATGACATGTCTGTAGATTTTCTGTATCAGCCAATCCTTTGTAACTGTCTCTACCTAAATCAGTGTTTTTCAACCTTGGGGTTGGGACCCCACTTGGGGTCACCTGGAATTCAAATAGGGTCACCTGAAATTTCTAGTAATTGATAAAAAATAAAAAATAAAAAAACAACTTATTAATAAAAAATACATGGTGAGTTGATAGAGACAATCTCAATCCATAAAAGACATGACAAACTGTGAAGCTGAAACTGAATCACTGTGGTTCTGTTTATCTGTCAAATGTTCATTGTGGTCAGTTTCAGATGCTGCAGCTCTTTCATAATTACCTCCGCCAAGGAGGTTATGTTTTTGCCAGGGTTTGTTTGTCTGTCTGTTTGTTTGTCTGTCGGACAGATTTTGATGAAATTTTCAGGGTTTGTTGGAAATGGGATAAGGAAGAAATGATTAAACTTTGGTGGTGATCGGGGGTGGGGGGGCCCACGGGGGGGGCCACTGATCAGCCTTGGTGGAGGTCTGCGCTCTCCGAGTGCTTCTAGTTCATAGTTTGAGTTCTTGTTTGTTCAGTATTAATTGTCAGCCTTGGAAATCCAAACTGGACTGACTGTACATATCCTGACCAAGGAAAATGAAATACTCAATTTGTGCAGTAATCTCCACCTGGTTTTTCTGCCTCTGTCCATAATGATGTCAAATGTCGTCTAAAATTAACCTTTATTTGCAACATAGTATAGTAAACTATTACATGATCAAAAACAAATTAATTTCAGCAGAAAAAAAAAAGTCTCTGTTTCGAATGTCTGGGGTCACAAGAGATTTGTGATGTTAAAATGTGGTCACGAGGCAAAAAAGGTTGGGAACCACTGAACTAAGTCTTATCAATATTTAAACCTAATATTGCATATATTAATAATGATAGCATCAAATGTGACTCTTTTGGTGGAAGACATGGACTGTGGACAGTTTAAATTCATATTCCTGATCGACATTTTTGCCACTTCATTCATTAGGAATAGTTGTTATGTGTATGTCATTACATTTGTACTCATTAGGGATGTCCGACAATATCAGCCCACTGATACTGTCGGCCTGATATTGGCATAAAAATGTAATATCGGTGAATATCGTTATCGTTTTTTTTTTGCCTATCATTAAAACTGATAAAATAATGCCTTGATTTCACCGGCCATCACAATAAAATTAAGCATGATGTGTTAATTCCATGACAGGAGATATGTGATGTCACCTAAAATTAGTTTAACCCTTTCATGCACGAATAATGAGAACCTTAATAAAATAAATTTTCCTGAGTGTTTTTATTCCTCTTCAGGCATGAAAAAAATGCGATTGAATTTATTATTATTGTTATTATTATTATTATTATTATTATTATTATTACCTCCGCCAAGGAGGTTATGTTTTTGCCAGGGTTTGTTTGTTTGTCTGTCTGTTTGTTTGTTTGTTTGTCTGTCCGTTAGTGTGCAACATAACTCAAAAAGTTATGGACAGATTTGGATGAAATTTTCAGGGTTTGTTGGAAATGGGATGAGGAAGAAATGATTAAATTTTGGTGGTGATCGGGGGTGGGGGGGCCCACGAGGGGGGGCCACTGATCAGCCTTGGCAGAGGTCTGCGCTCTCCGAGTGCTTCTAGTTATTATTATTATCAACCCATTTTTCATGGAGTTACAAAAATTGGACACCATGCATTTAATTTTAGAAGCAAAGAAATGTATTTACTGATATACTGTGTGAAAACTATTAAATAAAAACATTTTAATGCTGCTAATCTGATGTTTTTTTTCACATTTTAACACACTCTTATACTAGTTATGACTTACTTCATGGAGATAATATGCAAAAAAACAAAACAAACAAAACAAACAAGCAGCAAACAACTTTTTGTTTAAAAATGCAAAAAAAAAAAAAAAAAAGTTTTTTACAATCTAGTAACAATTTGCATTTTTTTGCACTCAAACATGTTAGTTCAGATCAGGTTTATCTAGAGCAGCACAGTTACAGTAATGGTATGAATTACAGTGTATGGGATGGTGCATAAGTGTCCACTGTGTTGGCTGATATGGAACTAAAACAACAAAATCCATAAATATACAAGAGAACAGCTTTGAACAGCTTTCCACTGTTGTGACCACTGTGCATGAAAGGGTTAATATCCCACATATATCGGCAGCGGTATCGGTAGATATCGGAATTTAAGCGTTGGACGTTATTGACATATCGGTTTTTGGCAAAAAAAGCCAATATCGGACATCCCTAGTACTCATATACCAATAAGTATTTGTCAAAAGAGGGTCTAAATGTGTTCTATCACAACAAAAAACAACAGATATTTCAGTCCAGTTTGTATATTTGAGAGACGTTTGGTCAGACATATATTTCTAATTGACATTTCTTTCATTCTATCATCATGTGTATGCTTCAGTTTTCTTCCTGCAAATTTTACTGCTAAGATCATCAAGGTTTCATCCTACCTTATGTTTAACAGATAATGTGGTAGATAAAAAAAATGAGAGGAAAAAAAAAAAAAATCAATGGAATTCTTTCTCCGCACTGCATTCTATTATCTGATCTGCTGCTGTTCCAGTCGACTCCTGCAGGTCGAGCTGACAAAGCTACAAATGAGACTGTGACTGCAGAATTGGTTTTCCTTTTATAGCCACTTGTGTTTAGTGTCAACAGTGTATCATAAACAGTATGTGTAAAATCTGGTGTGAGAGAATGTTTCATAAAAGGAAAGTTGTTGTTTACGCTGACAAAAAAAAAAAAATACTCCATTTCCCTCCGCTCTCTGGATCCTTTTGATTAGGACCTCTTGAAAAATATGCAAAACACTTTGGCAAGCACCGAGCATGGAGACTTGTCAAGAACCAGTGGAGTGTATGTTGTTGATGGCAGTTCAAGGCTACACATACATACAGTCACCAGTCACAAAGGCATTATATACTGAATGCACAAAATATACGCTTTCACTTACATGCAAATACAATGTACCGGGAACACAAAGATAGCATGTTTATGGTTCAAATGCACACATGTATACAAATGCATGCAAAACCACACCATCCAATGAAAACAAAAGCCTATTTTGTCATGTCTGAGAAAACCAAAACACTGCATGTATTAAATGAAATACATAGTAGTACTTGAATGTTGTTGGTAAAAGGAAAGACAACCCACTTGTTAAGTCATGATAATATTTCCTGTTTCTGGATCCACTATCTCATGCAAGAAGGTCCTGGGTTCGATTCCAGTGCCCTGCCCACCGTCATGGAGCTTGAAGTGTGGAGTTTGCATGTTCTGTGTAGTGTAGTGACCTTAAACAGTACTTTATTTTCGCTGTATTTGCAAAAAAATGTATCATATTTGTAAGATAAATTCAGATTATTTTCATGGTTTTGTTCAGTAATAATTCTGCTGTTTCCACATCCTAAATGTGTCCCTGTGAACCGGAAAAATATTAACTATGGAAAATTGCAGTAATCATTGTATTAGGATCCTGGTGCCTCAATAAATAAAGAAGTTACAAAAAAGAAGCATATAGACTTGGACCTGGAAATTAATTGATGGCAACAGGTTCAGATGTATTTGTTTATCAGCCTTATCTGTCATGGAGGAGCATATAATTACAGAATAAAACAAATGCCCATTTTTCCACAATTGAGGTTAATATCTTTGCTCTATTGATATCCAAATTAACATCATATCAGGAAACGCTGTCTTATACAGTTGCAGAAAAAAAATATTAGACCATAAAAAATCATCAAAAACAACGGTTATGCAATGAAGTACTAACTCCTGTGTGTATCATGTGACTAAAACAGACAAAAAAGAAAACATGGAATGCCTAAAAGCACTGTTTTTGTCAGTACAATGACATAGATATTGATGTAAGAATTGAAGTGATTTTGGTTATTATAAAAAAAAAAATAAAATACATGGAAAATGGATAGATATCAGCTCTGAAATTAAACTCTTATGAACTATTTTTGTTGTTATCATTATATTTGTCCAAACAAATGTACCTTTAGTTGTACCAGGCTTTAAAATGAACAAGAAATTGAAGAAAACAAGGGAGGTCTAACAATTTTTTTTCATGACTGTAGTTTATAAAATCTAGTCAAGATCAATATGTCATGGACATGAAAAAAATCTACCTTTTTCTTTCTGTTTTTCTCTCTGTTTTGCTCTGTGGGTTGAATGAAAATCACTTGACAGCTTGAAGTCTTCACTTTATTAAGTAACTAAATTTATGGTGAATGTTCTCTTACCAAAAGCCAACAATGTGTTCGAACATTTCTCAGGTTATTCATTACCTTATTATTTGCAAATTGTGTGGAATATTTGTGAACCAAATAGTTGCTTTCATAATCATAAAATCATTAGCTTTATTATTATGACAGGTTTTGTTCTCATCATGGGTATTACTTTTTCTCTGTTGAGAGAAGACCTTAATTCTTCTGAGACTTATTTTGGAAAAAATTGTGATTCTATTACCACCTTCAAATCTAAGATTAAGACTTATTTTTTACTTTATTTTTCCATAATTTCACTTTTATCTACTGCTATTTTATGAACCTATGTGTTTTATATATGTATATGTGTAATTTTAATTGTGTTTTATTTATTTTATTTACTTTTAATAACTTTGTACGGTGACCTTGAGTGTCCTGAAAGGCGCCTATAAATAAAATGTATTATTATTATTATTATTATTATTATTATTATTATTATTATTATTATTATTACACTGCTCCTCCTGCAGGACTGAATCCCAAAATAATCCTTCACATTTGATCAAAAATATGTAGTTGGACTGCAAAAAGCCTCAGTAATTTCAACACAGCTTACTCTTTTAGCTCTTACCAAACATTATTAAAATAGCGGAAAATGTTGTATTCGATGGATAGTGATGAAATATTTTACTGAATATTTCTGACTGCATGCGTGTGCTGTTCCTGTTTCCAAGAACCTCGAACTTTTACAAAAGGAAGGGCCTCTTGACACGAGCAAATAAAGTCCAGGCCAGAAAAATAAGGGCGAATAAACTCCTAATGACCCGTTGTATCATGTGCACCCCAGTTAAATATAATAGCATTTTAATAATTTTTACTCAATTAAATAAAAATGATTTAACCAAGCAGTTTTGAGTACGTTAGGGTTCTGAATCACTCTTCCAATGTGTTCTGAGTTAATTCTCTGCAAGTTTTAGAGAGTTAATCAGACAAACAATGGGCTAAAGTTATTATCGTTAATGAAATGACAAAAACTAGAATTTAATTTTTGTTGACTGAAATAAATAAAAACTATAATTAAAAGAAAAAACTATGACTGAAACTATTGTGTGCTTACATAACTAACTAAAACATAAAAATTATGGATAAAATTCCCTTCATTTTCGTCTTTGTCAATGTTTCATATGAAATCGCTATATTTCGCTATATTTCGGCATCATACGACATTTCACAGTCCGTCACTTCTCGTCACTTGTCGTTAAAGTCGTCTTCTGGTCCCCACTCTACCTGGAAACATGGAGATTAAAGTTGGGAGAAAGCAGCAGAGTCCAGTCTGGGATTTATTTGAATATGATGGCGAGGGAGATAAAAGATATGAAAAAACAAAAATTATTACTAAAACAAATTAAAACTAAGCAGTAAAAAACAAAAATAGTAATAAAACTCGCAAACCTGCTCTAAAGCTTAATTAAAACTAACTGAAGTAGAGAAAAAAAGTTAAAAATAAATAAAACTAAATTATAATGAAAAATCCAAAATTATTCTAAATTTGCTGTGGTGTGCACTAACAGCACTAAAGTTTCAAACACCATCTGGGAACTTTCAAGTAAAAGTTTCCCACAACATATCCCTGCAAACGTGACACAATAAAAGCTAAAAGTTTACGAGAAATGAATGGCGTCTATACACAAGACCTTTTACTTTGAAATGTTCAGTTTAAGCTTGCACTTTAACATTAATTTTAACTTGAAAGCTTCAGTGCGAACCTTTATCTCACACATCCTTAAGGTACTTGGCCTTTAATTTAAAGAGGTTTGTATTTGAGGCCTTTATTTTTCTTTCATCTGCCCATTGGCATTTGCGATGACAAATAAACTGTCATGCTTCTTTTTTTCTTTTCACCAAACACTACTATTTCTTATACATTTCAAAATAAAAGCCCTTTGGTGTGTCAGTGGATAGAAACCTGTCGTTGATTAACAGAGCTTGTATTGTGTAAATATCACCTCCTTTTCGACAAAAGTTGTGCTGAAAACATAACACACACCTGCAGTGACAGACGAATATCTTGTTAGTGTTGAAAATAACAGGATTTTACTCTGAAATGTTTTAAATTAAACTTGTACAAGTGAAATTTGTGCTTAACTGGCATCATATATGACAAATGTCTTATTGTTTTACCCAGGTTGTATTTTAGGCTTTTATTTTTTATTTGAGCAAATGTATGTGATGCATACGTAAAATGTATTGCAGCAGAATTGTGCCGTAAAAATGACACCGTTCCATTTTGCGCTGAAAATCAAAAAACAGATTGACCGTTTCATGCATGAATTGTGAGAACCTTACTCAAATTTTTTTTCTTCAGTGTTTTTATTCCTCCTTAAGCATGAAAAAAACAATGCGATCAAGTTTTTTTTTTCTATAGAGTTAGAAAAATGTCCATGCATTTAATTTTTGAAGTAAAGAAACGTGTTTAAAACCCAATATCAGAAAGTGATATGAAAACAATGAAATAAAAACATTTTTAATGCTGCTAATCTGATGTCTTCTCACATTTTAACATATTCTAATGCTAGTAATTACTCACTTCATGGAGATCATATGCAAAAAAAAACCTTCTTGTCTAACAAATAACAATTGATTTACACTCAAAAATCTTACTGCAGATCTGGTTTATCAAGAACAGCAAAGTTACAGTAATGGTCTGAATTACAGTGTATGGGATGGTGCATCAGTGTCCACTGTGTTGGCTGATATGGAACTAAAACAGCAAAACCCATTAATACACAAGAGAACAGCTGGAGAATAACTGTCCACTGGAGTGATCTATGCATGAAAGGGTTAAGTAATAAATAAATAATAAAAAGAGAAAGAAAGAAAATCTTAAAAAGCATTACCATTTCGTCTTTTTTTCTAATGTATTTCTCTTTGCTACTGTTCTGTTCACAGACTTATACTGTTGAGAATTTACATGTATTTTTTGTTCCATTGTTACATTACTGTGTAGAATTTGTGCAGAGCTACATCTCTACCATTTGGACTGAAAGCTTTTACTAAAAAAAAAAAAAAAAAATCACACAACTTCCTTTTCTTTGCTTCTGCACTCTCTGTCCTGTTATACAAATGAGCCTTTGTACTGAAATGTCACCAATTCACAATCATTAAGCAGTGCAATAAGTAAAGGCCTGATTTTAATATAAGTTTTCTTCATAGAAAGACCTGTTTCTGTGAATTCCTTGGTCATTTGTTCAGGAAAAACAGTATTTTAACCTCAACCCTGATCTTTTGTGTAATATAGGGACAAATAGTCAATATGGTCATTTACATTTAATGGCTTAAAGCTATGGCTCAGTGATGTAGTGATGGAAAAATAGAGATCCGTGGCACCGAAGAAGCAAAATATCAGACTGCAGACACACATGCAGTCATTTGTAAAAGCATCATTACATTAGATTTGTTAGATTAGCATGTGGTTGATTATGTAGAATAGAATAGAATAGAATAGAATAGAATAGAATTTATTTGCCATTTGCACAGATACATCGCAGTATAGGTACATTGGAATTCTTGTGCGTTTCCCTGAGTCACGGAATTTAAAAAAAAAAAAAAAAAAAGACATGAACAAAAACAGAAACAAAACATAAACACAGCTAAAACATATAAAAACAGTTATTGCATAGACAGACACAAATACATACTTGTAAAATAGAGCAATGTATCAGACAAAATATAATAATAATAATAATAATGATAATAATAATAATAATAATAATGATAATAATAATGATAAAAGGCATTCCAACTACATTAATTAACAATAAAGACTAACTTAAATTTTATGGGGTCTACACAGCTTCACTGTGGGATTAATAAAGACAGATCAGTGCCCCCCCCCCCCCCCCCCCCCCGATCACCACCAAAATTTAATCATTTGTTCCTCGTGCCAGTATCAACATTTCCTGAAATTTTCATCCAAATCCATCCTTAACTTTTTGAGTTACCTTGCACACAGACAGACAGACAGACAGACAGACAAACCAAAACCAGCAAAAACATAACCTCCTTGACGGAAGTAATAATAACTAGAAAAGTACTCGGAGAGCGCAGACTTCCGCCAAGGCAGATCAGTCCACCCCCCACCCCCCACCCCCCCCCGATCCCCACCAAAATTTAATCATTTGTTCCTTACTCCAGTATCAACATTTCCTGAAAATACGTCCATAACTTTTTGAGTTATCTTGCTAACAGTCAGACAGATACACCCCGATGAAAACATAACCTCCGTCGTTTCACTTGGCGGAGGCAATAAGAAGAAAAATGAAGTGTAAAGGTTTGAGTAACTTTGGAAATGTTCCCAATGAACCTCACAAACAGAGCCATGTGGTCGTTTCCACTTATCTCAATGAATCATAAAGTAAATATAGTCCTGCATCTCTAACAAAATTATCATGTTAAATGAGTCTGCCCTCTTTAAGTCGTCGGGTACTTCACTTTTACAGAACGGGAATGATTACCACGCACTTTTGTTTCCTTTTCCCTCAGGTCCTGCTGCGAGGCATCGGTTTGATTTGTTATTTTGTTGACTCTGCACTGTTGGCCGGAAAATAGACTCCATAGCTATTGTAAGCTGTTACGTGATTGTGGAGTTTCAGGCCTTTGCTGACCCAAACCCCACTCGCCTCCTTTACTTGCACAACTCAGAGACGAGGCAAATAGAACAATTAATGTCTTGTTTTCACACTGTAAGCTGAACTTCCATCGGAAGTATGGTATAGCTGTCTGACAGGGCCCGCGGGGGATTCTTCTGAATCCAGAGTTGACTTTAGGTTTGTGTGAGGAATTTAAATGTATGTTTTTCTGCATAAAGGAGAGTGAGCAGAATGCTGTGTTAAGACCTTGTGCTCTGACTCCTTATTAGAGAGTCGGCATTTTATCAGGAGCTGTGACATATCTACAGGGAGAACACAGCAGGGCCACATGGGTGATGTGTTAGAAAAACAGCACAAAGATCAACAACAGAGTAAAAAAAGGGTGCTAAATTAACTTTTTTTTTTTTTCTTTTAATAAAAACTATAAAACTACTTATAGGACCAAAGACGTCTGTCTCATGAAACTCATTGCAGTCTCATACTTTTGTCATCATTACAATGTTAACACAAGTTAGAATAGATGACTTTTTAGGTGTGTCCAATAGGGATGGATGTTACAAACAAAGACAAGTTCGGAAGTAGTTGATGACTTTTGGAATTTAGGGGGAATGCGCTGCAAAAAATGCATAGTACATGAAATTCCAGTCATAATTGTAATATTAGCCTCTAGAATTATGTGATCACAAAATGCTGCAATTTGCAAGTTTAGGAGGATTTAGGGCGCAGGTGTCAAACATGCGGCCCGGGGGCCAAAATCGGCCCGCCAAAGGGTCCAATCTGGCCCACAGGATGAATTTGTGAAATGCAAAAATTACACTGAAGAAATTCACAATCAAAGATGTTAAAATAATTTTAGCTCAATTCAATCTAAAGTGGATCAGACCAGTAAAACACTATCATAATAACCTATAAATAATGAAAACCCCAAATTTTCTCTTTGTTTTTTGGTGTAAAAAAGTAAAATTACATGAAAATGTTTACATTACCAAACTATACATTCAAAAAAAAAAATGTGAATAACCTGACCAAATATGAACAACCTGAAATCTCTTAAGAGAAGTATGTGGAATTTCACCAATATTCTGTCTTTTATTAAATGTTTTATGTATTTGTAGATTCACTGTGGTCTGTAAGTTATAATGCACATGTATAAATGATAAACTGAGGCGTAATATTGTTGAAATTGCACTTATTTTACTTAAGAATTTTCAGGTTCGTATTTGCTCATGTTGTGTTCAAGTACAGTTTGTAGATGTAAACATTTTCATTATGGAATTTTACTTTTTTTTTTTTTTTTTACTCAAAAACATAGAGAAAACTTTAGAGATGACATTATTTCTAAGTTCTTATCCTATTATTTATATTATTTTACTGGTCCGGCCCACTTTATATCATATTGAGCTGAATGTGGCCCCTGAACTAAAATGAGTTTAACACCCCTGATTTAGAGAGATCTGAATTCAGAAATGAAGAGAAATAAACACAACATCTGATGGTATTTGGATTTAAACACATGCAAAATATAAGAAAAAATACACAATTCAAAATAGTATTTTTCTTGATAACTAAATAAGTAGACTCAAATTAAAATTCCAATATTACCCACAATAATCCCAGCATGATTTTGTCACCAAAATGTTTGTTGTTGCCATCCTCCATTTCAGCAGACGGCATAGCAGTTAGAAAATAAATTGTGGCTGATGATGGTTAATAAATGTTTGTTTGCTGTCAGTAAGTTACTATCTAGCAACATGTAAAGTAAAGGGTGAGAGAACTGAACAAACACATACAGCAGAAATAGAGTAAATGTAGGTGTAACAAGGGATGGGTACCGAATTTGGTACTTTTCTTGGTATAGACCGAATTGCATTGGTACTACCTAGTATTGATTCACATAAAGTCCAATGGTACCACATTTTGGTACTTGAACGCCACACTGTAACAAATTTTACCATTAAATAACAGTAAAATACTGGCAGCTAGAGTTGCCAGCATGCTACTGTTATTCTACAGTATCTCTGCTGTAATCTACAACTACAGTTTCTTGCTGTAAAAAGTATTACAGTACCGGGCTGTATTTAATGTACTTTTTACAGTAAAATACTGTTAGCCACAGTTGCTGCATTTTACAGTACCTACCGTATTCCAAGAAACAATATATTACTGTAATAATAATAATAATAATAATGATAATAATAATAATAATAATAATAATAATAATAATAATAATAATAATAATAATAATAATGAACTTTATTTGTATAGCACCTTTCATACAGAAATTGTAGCCCAAAGTGCTTCACATTGATTGAAAAACTACAATATTAAAATACATTAAGATTTGATTAGAAATACAATAAAATAAAAATAAATATAAAAACAGCGCACATTAAAATATTTGATTATGCATAGAATTTTTGAAGTGCAAGAAATAAGATGAAATTTGAGAGAAATACAATAAAATAAAAATAAAAGCAGCGCACATTAAAATATTTGATTATGCATAGCATTTTTGAAGTGCAAGAAATAAGATGAAATTTGAAATACAATAAAATAAAAAATAAAAACAGAAATACAATAAAATAAAATAAAATAAAAATAAAAACCGCACATTCCTGGTTCCTGAATTGTGACCCCATTTTTATCTCCTTTCAAAGGCTAATGAGAATAAAAATGTTTTTAATTTGGTTTTAAATATATTCAGTGAACTGGCTTCTCTAATGTCTTTTGGAATTGTATTCCATAACTTTGGTGCATAGTTAGTAAAGGCTGCGTCCCCCATTTTCTTTGTAATATTTCTGGGAGTCGCTAGTAACCCTGCGTTTGATGACCTCAGTGTTCTAGCTTGTACATAATTGATCAGTGAGTTTGCAATGTAACTGGTCCGGTTCCATTTAGAGCTTTATACGTGAGGAGTAGTATCTTAAAATCAATTCTGTAGGTTACCGGTAGCCAGTGCAGGGAAACCAACACTGGAGTAATGTGCTCTCTCTTCTTGGTTTTGGTTAATAACCTAGCTGCAGAGTTCTGAATCAGCTGAAGTCTGTCTGTGCTGCTTTTTGGGAGACCTGTAAGGGGTGCATTACAGTAGTCCAGTCTGCTGGAGATAAAAGCATGGACCAGTTTTTCAGCATCCTTTCGATTTATAACCGGCATTACTTTGGCTATGTTTCTGAGGTGGAAGAATGACGTTTTAGTGACTTTCTTTATGTGGGACTTAAAGTTTAAGTCTGAGTCTATAATGACTCCCAGACTTGTCACTTCTGGTTTGATCCAGGAAGTGAGTTTGCTGTAAAACATATTTAATGTAATATTTACAGTATAACACAGTGAAAAGCTAGGATTTTAACATTTCAAATTACATTTTAAAATACAAAATCATGAACATTGCTAGAAAAAGCTCAAACAAGAGATGACATTATAACATATAACCACGTAAACTGACACGCTGTTTAGTTTAACGGTGTCCACTTCGCAGCTAGCAAGTATGCTTCAGCTTAAATTAGCTGCATGTTTGCTACGTACGGTTAGCACCCCGAAATACAGGGTGGGGAAGCAAAATTTACAATAGTTTGAGGCAGGGATTGAAAGACAGTGTATGACCAATTAGTTTATTGAAAGTCATGAGAATTTATTTGCCACAAGAAAATGTACATAATAGAAAATGTTTTTATTCGATGTGTCCTCCTTCTTTCTCAATAACTGCCTTCACACGCTTCCTGAAACTTGCGCAAGTGTTCCTCAAATATTCGGGTACTCGGTGACAACTTCTCCCATTCTTCTTTAATAGTATCTTCCAGACTTTCTCGTAATAGTTTTGCTCATAGTCATTCTCTTCTTTAAATTATAAACAGTCTTTATGGACACTCCAACTATGGGCAAAAGTTTCTGAAAAGGTATGGATAATAGTGTTAGGTATGATTATGACATCAATATATGTTTGGTTTCAAAATAAGTGACGTAGTGCCTGCTGAGAAAAAACAACTAAATGTTCATTGTAAATTTTGCTTCACCACCCTGTATGAACAGTATTATCATGCATGTTATACTGTGCAAGTTGCATCCAATTTATGGAGGCAATTTAATGTTTAATGAACCCAAAATGCTACAGTTACGTTGATAAAATCACAATTTCCTTGATAAATGAACAACTGGAGCAGAATGGAGTTCTGGCAGTGTGGGTAGAGAAGCATCAGGTGGCTCCGTTCCCAGCCTGTATGGGGTTAAGTCCAGGTGAAAATAGTCATCCTCAGTTATTTTCTCATTTTATTTTATCCTTCTGCTTCGAAAAAGAACCACTTACCTTTGATGCAGCAAGTCTATAGTCAACATTCGTTTGATAGAATCTTTTCTAAATGAGCTGGTGGGATTTGATGCCACATGACTTTGTTCAGAGCAGTTCTGGGCGGACAGCAGTGGGGGAATTGAACAAAATACTGTATAATACAGTCTACTCTCGTTAAACCGCCCGCCGTTATACCGCCATTTTCGCTCACCGCCGACCAAAACCATTGCACAAAAATCCCCAATGCATTATTCCATTAGCTACCGCCATTTCCGCCTGTCGCCATCCGCCAGCCCAGTTCCATGCACAAACAACACTTATACCATTAATTTCCCGACCGTTATACCGCCAGCGTGATTGCCATCGACTACACATAAATTTTAACAATGCACTGAAACAAACGCGCCAGACGCTGATCGCGACAAGCTATGAGTAGGTCTACGGAACGGCCACCGTTCATTTATCGCAGAACACTCAGTAGGTCAGGATGTCGGGAAGAGGACGTGGGATTAAGCCAAAGCCTCAAGATGATGGGGTGTCATTTCCCGACACGGTATAATAATGCTTCAAATGTTTCCCCACTTTAAATGATCCCTTACAACATAACAGAATCAAGATTTATTTAGAAACGCAATTAGAACGGGTTAACGGAGGCAGCATAGACATCATAAAATAAAGACATGCACATTATGGACGCAACCCGTTGTAACGCCATTTTCGCTATACCGCCAATTTGGCCGTGAACGGAAGTTGGCGGTATAACGAGAGTAGACTGTACTGTAAAATTTTGCAGTAGCTTACTGTTTTAAATTTGCACCTTAAAGATGTCATTATTTACAGCATTTTACTGTATTTACAAATACCAGCATGATGCTGTACAAAAATTTACTGTTTTTTTTACAGTAATTTGTTACAGTGCAGTAACGTTGACATTTGTAGCGTCATTTCCTGCTGTACTATAACTCTGAAAGCTGCCTCTTACTAAAATTACTACATGCTACTATTGCATTAACTTCTCATTTTAATGAACCACTCAATTCTGTAATTGCTACCCATCAGTAATCCCTTAAGAAGAAGTCTGTCATTAACCCTTTCATGCATGAATTATGAGAACCTTAATCAAGATTTTTTTTTTCCTGACTGTTTTTATTCTTCTTTAGACATGAAAAAACAATGTGATTGAATTTTTTTATGAACCTACTTCTCATGGAGTTACAAAAATATCCACTCAGCTGGATACCATGTGTTTGAATTTATTTTTTTTTTACCTTTATTTAACCAGGTAAGTTAGTTGAGAACTGATCGTCATTTACAATAACAACCTGGCCAAGAGGCAGCACACTAACAGAATGAGTAGCAGCACAGGTTGCATGTACAAATGACAGAACGGATTAAGAATTTTATTTCTGAAGCAAAGAAACATGTATATCCTGACATACTGTGTAAAAACTATGAAATAAAAATATTTTTAATGCTGCTAATCTGATGTTTTCTCACATTTTAACATACTACAATACTTGTTACTACTCACTCAGATAATATGGAACAAAAAAAACAACTTCTTGTTAAAAAACAAACAAACAAACAAAAAAAAAAAACTGTTAATTACAGTCTAATAACAATGGCTGTACACTCAAATATGTTAGTGCAGATCAGGTTTATTAAAAACAGGAAAGTTACAGTAATGTTATGAACTGCAGTGTATAGGATGAAGCAGGAGCGTCCATTGTGTTGCCTGATATGGAACTAAAACAACAAAACCCATGAATATACAAGAGAACAGCTGGAGAATAGATGTCCACTGTAGTGACCACTATGCATGAAAGGGTTAAATGCAGGTTGGTAGTAACTGGGAGAAATGCATGACCAAACGACAGAACAAAGGTCCTGGGTTCGATTCCAACACCAGTTGATGGGGAGGGACCTTTCTGTGTGGAGTTTGCAGGTTCTCTCAGGGTACTCCACCTTCCATCATCCAAAGACATGCACTAATAGGTTAATTCAGGGGTGTCAAACATGCGGCCCGGGGGCCAAAATCGACCCACCAAAGGTTCCAGTCTGGCCCGTGGGATGAATTTGCAAAAAATTACGTTTCAAATATTAACAATCAAGGATGTCAAACTTGTTTTAGTTCAGGTTCCACGTACAGGACAATGTGATCTCAACTAAAATAATAGCATAATAATCTATAAATAAATAATGACAACTCCATATTTTTCTTTGTTTTAGTGTAAAAACTTACATTAAATTATGAAAATATTAACATTTACAAACTATCCTTGAACAATAAAATGTGAAAAACCTGAAATTTTGAAAGTAAAATTTTAACATTATACTTCCTGTTATTAAATATTTTGTGCCTTTGTAGATCCAATCCATAATATGCATGTATACTGAACAAAAATATAAATGCCCCACTTTTGTTTTTGCTCCCATTTTTCATGAGCTGAACTCAAAGATCTAAAACTTTTTCTATGTACACAAAAGGCCTATTTCTCTCAAATATTGTTCATAAATTTGTCTAAATCTGTGTTAGTGAGCACTTCTCCTTTGTCCTTTGCTGAGATAATCCATCCACCTCACAGGTGTGGCATATCAAGATGCTGATTAGACAGCAGGATTATTGCACAGGTGTGACTTAGGCTGGCCACAATAAAAAGCCACTCTAAAATGTGCAGTTTTACTGTATTGGGTGGTCCAAGGGGGGTCAGAAAACCAGTCAGTATTTGGTGTGACCACCATTTTCCTCGCACAGTCTTCTTCATGAATTCTCTGAAACAGCTTTGGAGATGGCTTATGGTAGAGAAATGAACATTCAATTCACAGGCAAAAGCTCTGGTGGAGATTCCTGAAGTCAGCATGCCAACTGCATATTCCCTCAAAACTTGTGACATCTGTGGTATTGTGCTGTGTGATAAAACTGCACATTTTGGAGTGGCTTTTTATTGTGGCCAGCCTAAGATACACCTGTGCAAAAATCATGCTGTCTAATCAGCATCTTGGTATGCCACAAGTGTTCACTAACACAAATTTAGACAGATTTGTGAACAATATTTGAGAGAAATAAACCTTGTGTGTACACAGAAAAAGTTTTAGATCTTTGAGTTCAGCTCATGAAAAATGGGAGCAAAAACAAAAGTGGGGCATTTATATTTTTGTTCAGTGTATAAATGGTAAATTGAGGTGTAATATTGTTAAAATTGCACTTATTTTTCTCAAGAAATCTCAGGTTTATTTCAGGCTATTCACATCATTTTTGTTTGGATAGTTTGTAAATGTATATATTTTCATAATTTAATTTTGATTGCACTAAAACAAAGAAAAATTTGGAGTCGTTATTATGCTATTGTTTTACTGGTCCGGCCCACTTGAGATCAGTTTGGGCTTAATGTGGCCCCTGAGCTAAAATGAGTTTGATTTGGTTTAATTGGTTAATCTAAATTGCCCATAGGTGTGAATGTGAGAGCGAATGGTTGTTTGTGTCTATATGTAGGCCTTGTGATAAACTGGTGACTCGTCCAGGGTGTACCCCACCTTCGCCCATAGGTACCTGGGATAGCCTCCAGAACCCCCATGACCCTCTCGAGGACAAAGCAGTTCAGAAGATGAATAAACAGAGCCTTAAGTAGTGATTTTCTTTTGGCTCCATCATGCCAAAATCACTCAAGTTGAGTAGAACTGAGAATAAAATATTTAAAATCTGCCTCCCGGAAGACTTCAGAAGAAGTTGAATCAGTCCAAATTGGCAAAAGTCTTTCTACTAATTTGAATTGTTTGGTTCTGTTGCCTTAAAAGTTATGTAAGCATCTTTATTTTTTTTCAATTTTTCACACAAATAACAGACAATAATAATAATAATAATAATAATAATAATAAATCTAAGGGTGACTGGGCCTTTTCCATCAGGGCCCCTCGACTTTGGAACGGCCTGCCCGAGGAGATAAGGCTTGCGGAATCAGTGGCATCTTTTAAGTCACTTCTTAAAACACACTTTTATAGACTTGCTTTTATGTGATGTTTGTCCCTTTTAATTTTACATTTTTTTTAAAATTTGAATCTTATCCTGTTTGATTGTTGGTTTATATTCTCATACATGATGTTGTTTTATCTCACGCCTCTATTTTCGCATTGATTTAACAACATCATGTTACGTTACCCCTGCCCTCTTTATTCCGATTCATTTAATTTATTCGAAGTGTCATGTTTCTGCATTGTTGTACACATCTCTCCTATTATGTTGCTTCTATTTTAGTGTTTTTACTTACATCTTGTATCCTGCTGTTGTGCCCTTTACTTGTTTGTCAAAGCACTTTGTAAAGGTGCTATATAAATAAAGCTATTGTTATTATAAAGCTATTATTAATAATCATGGTTTCATTTCTTCCATTGTTACTTCTCGCTAACTTAATAGTTGTGTAGCGGCTGCAGTGTGATGCTTTATCAAACTTTACTTCACTCTAAAACTTCGGTACAGCCTATACAACAATGTTTGTAGCTTTAATAGCTCAGCAGAGACCTATTTGCAGCACAGCTGTCACACCATGATGGTTTCTGTGTTTTTTGTGGTCTTAGGTTTTGTGGTCCTTGGCAATAGGTTTTTATTCAGTAAGAAACACGCTGTATATCACAGCTGAGCTGACAACAGTGCATTCACCCAGCTGTGGGTGGCTTTGCTGCTAAAAGCTGCTGATTCTGTTGGCAAAGGACGACTGATTTTTTGTCAGTGGAAACAGTCTCAGGTGATTACCAACAGAAGCGGAGCAGAACTTAACAAAAAAAAAGTTTGTCAGACACTTCTTGTTCTGGTATGAGCTGCATATATTTGTGTTTACACTCCAGGATAAACTATTGCCCCGTACATACGACAGCGAAATTCTGTGTTTTTGCAAAATTTTAATATCGTTTCAACCTTTCGTCCACATGACACCAGCATTGTCGGTGCTCTAAAATGGTATTTTTATAGAATGGGTCCCAGAGCTTAAAAATCTGTCTCTGTCTCCTGTAGATCTTCACTAAGCCGTGTATTCTTCAGAAACTATCTAGTGCTGTCAACTGATTTTTACAACATACTAATCACAAGTGGTTGGTAATTTAGACCTATCAAGTTGATTAATGAAACTTTTTTAACTTTTTGCGCTACAGAATGGCTTCATTGTCACATAAAGCAGACACATATGAGCAAATCCAGATCTACTTGACAAAGAGTATAAAACTCACATTATTCCTAAGTCATTAGAACAATTGTGAAAAGCCAGAAAGGTTCTCCCTTATTTATTCTTTCAGCCTTTGTGATGGAGGGTGAGTAATCATCCTGTCAACCTTCAGAAAGGCTATCAGCTCCTTCTGTCTGGTCTTCTACATGGCTGCCATTAGGTCTAGAATGTTCTGATAGAAAAAAAAAAAAAAAAAAAACCTGAATAGACTTCATTTATGAAAGAATAAAGAAAGAAAAAGTGAAAAAGAAAAGAAAAAAGTGGTACCTTCCATTGTCCCCATCCTTCCAAAACAAGTTTATTGTAAAATCTGACAAATTACACCATTATCAGCTTTGGATTTTCTCCATCAGTAGGAGTCTTCACAGATTGTTGGGCTTGCTCCATCTATATCTGTTGGTGTCGAGTCTTAATGTTTCTGAAGTTATTTTTCCTGTTTTTGGGGGTCTTTGTGGACTCACTTAGCCAGATTGAGGACTCCCCTCCAAAATATAAGTTGTTAAACCCATAAAGACCCAGTGCTACTCATGTGGTAGTTCCAAAATAGTTTTTTCTCTATATTTAACTATTTTAATATCCTCTGTATTTTGTGTTTTGTTTTGTTTTGTTTTTTACAGCAAACTAAAGGTTTTTCCTGTATTTAATTTACTGATCATGTATATGTTCATAAAAACTTAGATTAAACTTGAAGGTTATTATATCAGAAACAGAGAAAACTGAAGAAAAAATTACTTTTTCAACAAAATTTATCATTATTTGAACATAAACTAAGTGTCTCCATCCACTGTCATTGATCCAACTCCATGAGTTTTACTGGTGAATCAATGTTGTAGAAGATGATGCTGTTTCCATGGTAACTATGGAGACTTTGAACGTCCAAATGGGTCATATCTGATGACCATGAAAAGACGAATAACTGCATTTTACACCAATTATTTACATGGATTGATACGATTAGTGGATCAACAGGTATTAAACATTTTAGATCAGTAGATGGTTGTGGTCGCTGGTGGCGGTTTGGGTCGTTATGAATGTTCAGAGGCTCCGTAGTGTACATGGAAACTCCATCATCTTCTACAACATTAAGTCACCAGTAAAACCCATGGAGTTGGATCAATGACATTGGATGGAGACACTTGGTTTGTGTTCAGTTAATGATATATTTTAGTGAAAAAGTCACTTTTTCTTCAGTTTTCTCTGTATCTGATATAATAACCCTAAACATTAATCTGAGATATTATGGATATCAACATGATCAGTGAATTAAATATAGGGAAACAGGTGATTTTTACTTAAAATGCAAAATACAGATAGCAGCTTAATCTATAATAAATGGTAATAAATCACTTAAGAAAGGTTAAAAATAGAGAAAAAAATCTTTTGGGAACTGCTAGAAAAGTAGCGCTTGGCCTACATGGGTTAATAAGACCTGTTTAATTCATGGTGCAGTGTGATTGTTGTTTCTCTTTAATGTCGCTCAGTTCTTTGAATTGAATTAACGTCTCATGGGGTAATTTTCCACCATCCACTCCCTTTGAGTGTAACGCAGACTTGATATAAGATCATACACTTCCTTGTGAGAACATCCTCTAGTCTTTGGTTCAAACTTTTCGTGAGCGTTTGAAGGAAGCCTACGTAATGATTTTCTTTTTGTTGGAGTACATCCAAAAGAAACCTTTTGCTGTTCCAGCAGGTCAGACACCTGCACAGAATGTAATGTGGCCCTCATCTGTTTTGCCTTGTTTAGGTGGCAGCATATACACTTCAGAAATAGAGCTTTGTTTTATGTTGGAGTCTGGCCTCTTTTCAGACATCTACTTACATGTTAAGCCAACTTGTACAAAATGAGATAACACAAAGTATCAGACCTCATTTTTTTATGTAATGTATATACAAGGTGTTTGCGCAGATCTTGGAAGTTTTAATAAAGTATGGCGAAAAAAAAGTTTCTCTCAAAGTCAAATTTAGAGTATGCTCAAAGACACATAACCTTGTAAGATAATAAATACATGAGGAAAGGATATAAAAAACAATATGATTTCACTAACCGGTCAGTACTGGAATGATTGTAGTGAAACTTTGTGTGATATCCATGCACTTTTGTGATTTTCATGTTTTGAAAATGTTTCTCTCACAGAAACAAAATTTTCTGTGAATTATGTGTTCATTTATTCATACATTTATTAAAATAAACTTTTCTAGTACAAACTCATACAATCTCAACCAAAAAAGTAGGCACGCAAGTTGTTTATTTGTAGTTTGAATATCAGCCTGATCAAGGTTTTTATCGTTAACGAAAATGAACGAAATGATGGAAACTAAAATGGAAAAAACATTTTCGTTAACTGAAATAAATAAAAACTCTAATTAAAAGAAAAAAAAAAGAACGATAACTAACTGAAACTGTATTGTGAGCTTACTAAACTAACTAAAACGTAAAAAAATTATTGATAAAATTCCCTTAGTTTTCGTTTTTGTCAATGTCGGATTGATACCAAATTGATTTATTTGGCTCCAGCAGTTTTAGCTAGCAGCATCATACGACACTTCACAGTCTGTCATGTCTGGTCACTGATGGTTTCCAGTCTTCTTCTGGTCCCCACTCTACCTGGAACATACAGACTAAAGCTGGGACACAGCAGCACAGTCCTGTCTGGGATTTACTTTAGTGATGAGTGGGGTCGAGTTTTTTTTTTTTTTTTGGGCGCACCGTGTGTGTGTGAGTGACAGAGACAGAGCGGAGCTAAATGACAGACAATGTCAGACAGGACTAGCATCCAGGTTAAAACTGGAGAGTTTATCACCATGAAAAGGCCTTCCAAGCCCTGAACTGCACAGTTTAGAAGAGGAGGAAAGAGGAGGATGAAAACTAATCCAATTACAGAGGTATGGAACCTGTTAGAATGTTAAAAACGTTTGATGTTACTAGCAACAGCTAGGTAAACTGAACTGAAGCAAAGTTGGCTAATAATGGAACTGGAGATGATTGAGAAATGAGAGATCTGCGAAGGTGTGGTTTACTGATGAGGAACTGGGTTACATATGTTTAGATATGTTTATATGCAGTTTAACTGCTGGTTAGCTGGTTTATATATGTTTCTATCTGGTTTAACTGCTGGTTAGCTGGTTTATATATGTTTCTATCTGGTTTAACTGCTGGTTAGCTGGTTTATATATGATTCTATCTGGTTTAACTGCTGGTTAGCTGGTTTATATATGTTTCTATCTGGTTTAACTGCTGGTTAGCTGGTTTATATACGATTCTATCTAGTTTAACTGCTGGTTAGCTGGTTTATATACGTTTCTATCTGGTTTAACTGCTGGTTAGCTGGTTTATATATGTTTCTATCTGGTTTAACTGCTGGTTAGCTGGTTTATATATGATTCTATCTGGTTTAACTGCTGGTTAGCTGGTATATATATGTTTCTATGTGGTTTAACTGCTGGTTAGCTGGTTTAAATATGTTTCTATCTGGTTTAACTGCTGGTTAGCTGGTTTATATATGATTCTATCTGGTTTAACTGCTGGTTAGCTGGTTTATATATGATTCTATCTGGTTTAACTGCTGGTTAGCTGGTTTATATATGTTTCTATGTGGTTTAACTGCTGGTTAGCTGGTTTATATATGTTTCTATGTGGTTTAACTGCTGGTTAGCTGGTTTATATATGTTTCTATGTGGTTTAACTGCTGGTTAGCTGGTTCATATATATATATATATATATATATATATATATATATATATATATATATATATATATATATTTCTATCTGCTTTAACTGCTGGTTAACTGGTTTGTATATGTTTCTATCTGGTTTACTGCTGGCTGCTTTGTGCATCTCCTCTCACGCTTTGCACATCTTCACATTGTTTTCACGTAAGTGACGTTGTGTATGGATCGCACCCTCCCCCAACCTGCTATAGGGAATTTATACATCATAATGTACATCTGTTTGTGTCTCTGCTCAGTCAATGAGCCGCCCTAACCCAACCCCCAGATAAAGTGTCCAGGGTAACCCACTGATCTGTGCCTCACTAATTTCTTTGAATAGGATGGTGAGGAAGATAAAATATATGAAATAACTAAAACTAATACTAAAACTAAACTAAACTAAAACTAAGCATTCAGAAAAAAAAAGATAACTAATAAAAACTAGCAAACATGCTCAAAAAACTAATTAAAACTAACTGAATTAGAGAAAAAAAAAGTAAAAACTAATAAAACTAAACTATAATTAAAAATCTAAAACTATTATAACCTTGATATCAGCATCAACCAAAAACAAGGAAAAACATTAAAAAATGACAAAAAAAAAAAAAAAAATTAAAAAAGAATAGGATGAAGTAAAATTTTTATATTCCTGCCCCCATACACCATCTATTTCTACTGACTATAAAGTCCCATGTCAGCGCCCCAAAATAAACTCAAAAACTCTTCCACATATCAAAATAAATTCTGACCAAGCCTGCACAAAATGCAAAAATGTTATACATATAAAAATAAACTCTGTCCATTTCATAGCAGTATTACACATATCAAAAATCAAGTATAAAAGTACATAAAGTCAAAGTCTTAGGGGAAAAAAATAGCGGTTTTGAAATAGTCTGGAATTTTTATTTGGATATAGAGCAACCACCCTGTATATATCTGCTTTTTGGCTTGAAAAAAACAAAACAAAAATAATGACAAAAATAATATTAACCCTTATGTTGGATCTGTGAAAATGTCGTTCAAGTAAAGGTAAAGCCAGTGGAACTGTTGTACGTACAGTATTTGGGCAGCACGCTAAAAGCCGACCCCAAATGCTCATATTCTATCAACTGGAGACATCATTACTCATGCAGAGGCAGTAGTCAGGTTCTGAGTAGTTACAGGGATAACTAAAACGGCATTAAAAAATAAACCACTGCACAGTAATAGGACCATAATGCAGCTTTTATCGCCTGTAGCTTTAGATTCACTCATCAAAGTGACATAAACACTAGTTACAGGTCACAACAGTAGCCTGCTTCTTCAGCTCAGAAATACAGAGAAGATCAGACCTATACTGTCTCACTCTGATCTTTTAATGCATACCTTCATCTTTTCCCCCTTAGATTACTGTAATTCCCTGTACTTCAAGTCACTTTGCTCTTCATCGTTTACAGATAATCTGAAATTCAGCTGCACAAACCCGAACAAGTCATCAGTCTCACATTACCCCTGTTCTCACATCCCTTCATTGACTTGACAAAATTCAGAATGCATTCCAAAATCCCGCTAATCACTTTTAAAGCGCTGCATAACTTCACCCCTGATTACATTTCTCACCTTCACACTCCGTATTCTACCTCTTGACAAGTCCGCTCTTCGAACACAGATCTCTTATTTATTCCCCGATCAGATTGCTCTACATAAATTGACCCTGCATTTGTTGTTTTTGCACCAACCCTTTGGAACTGTCTTCCCAAACAAATCACATCCACCGAGAATCTGAACTGTTCTATGGAGCTTTTTAATCCATAAAGACCCAAAACAGCCACTGGTGACCAAAACTATATACTGATCTAAACTGTTTAATACCTGTTGATCCACTAGTCCTATCAATACATGTAAATAATTGGTGTAAAATACAGTTTGTCATCTTTTCATGATCATCAGATATGACTCATTTGGATGTCCAGAGGCTCCGTAGTTACCGTGGAAACACCGGTATCTTCTACAACATTGATTCACCAGTAAAACCCATGGAGTTGGATCAATGACAGTGGATGGAGACACTGGGTTTATGTTCAGTTAACCCTGTAAAGCCTGAACCATTTAATTATTGACAGAAAATTCCAGTTCTTTGAAATTGGAGCCTTTATTAGTTCTTCTGAACAACCAAAAAACATTTTTTTCAAATATCAGTTTACATGTATGAGTTTCAAATTTGTATCATATTTGATACATTGGGTCTCAATGCTCAAGTATCATTATTTTTGAACAAACAAAAACATAATATAACACAAACATGTCTAACAAATTGGTAATTCCTATTCAAAATTGGTAAAGTTCTTCCTCCTTCCTCATTAACCCTTTCATGCATTAATTATGAGAACCTTAATCAAGATATTTTTCCTGAGGGATTTTATTCCTCTTTAGGCATGAAAAAAAAGGAAAATTTTTATGAGCCTATTTTTCACGGAGTTGCAAAAATGTCCACTTAGCTGAAGAAGCAAAGAAACCTGTATTTACTGATATACTGCATGAAAACTATGAAATAAAAAAACATTTTTAATGCATCTAATCTGATGTTTTTTCACATTTTAACATACCTGCATAGAGATAATTTGCCAAAAAAAAAAAAACCTTTTTGTTTAAAAAACAAAATAGTTAATCACAGTCTAATAACAATTAGCATTTTTGTTTTACACTCAAACATGTTTCTGCAGATCAGGTTTATCTAGATCAGCAAGTTTACAGTAATGGTGTGAATTACAGTGTATGGGATGATGCATAAGCGTATCCACTGTGTTGGCTGATATGGAACTAAAACAACAAAATCCATAAATGTATAAGAGAGCAGCTTTGAACAGCTGTCCACTGTAGTGACCACTATGCATGAAAGGGTTAATGACAGTCTTGTAGTGTCACTGGAAAGGCCTCTGGAGAATGAATTCCTCCCCCCTTGTGGATTATCTGTGTATTGCATGTATCTAATTGTATACATCAGGTTTTTCAAGAAAAAAAAATCACAGTGATCATGTAGAGGGCTTCAAAACTCACATATCAGATATGATACGTTTGGCGTTATAGGGCTAATGATATATTTTGTTTAAAATGTCACTTTTTCTTCAGTTTTCTCTGTTTCTAGTATAATAAAACACAACTTTAATCTGAGCTTTTATGAACATTTACAGTCAGTAAATGAAATATAGGAAAATACGTGATTTACACTGAAAAAACACAAAATACGGAGGACAATATTATAATAAATGGCAATAAATCATTGAAGAATAATTAAATATATAGAAAAAATATTTTGGAACTGCCACAGAGGAAGCATTAGGTCTTTATGGCTTAAACTCACTATTGTCATCCAGAATATTTATAGGAAAAAAAAAAAAAAAAAAAATAGGCAAAAATTTGTCATGTGTGTACATCTGGATGTGTAATTGCTTGTTTTCATCTATGTTTGCTATAACTTATACTCACTTACTTACATGATCATCCCAGTCAATCATTTGAAAGTAAAGCAGGGTGTTTGTGCAGGCCTTGAAAGTCTTAAAAAGTCTGGAATTTTACAATGCGGTTTTCCAGACCTTGAAAAGTCTGGAATTTTGTGTGAAAGTATTGAAAAAAATTTCTCTCATAGTTGAATTTTAGAGTATTCTCAAAGGCTTCTAACCTTGTAAGATAATAAATACATGAGGAAAGCATGTAAAAAACTAGATATGATTTCACTAACCAGTCGATACTGGAATGATTCTGGTGGTGTAATACTGTTAGTACAAACCCAGAATCCAAATGCAGAACTCCAACAACAAAAGTTAGTTCCAAAAGGTTTATTGTTCACACACAGGTGAAAAAATATAATGAGTGACAGAATCTTGAGGATAATGGTGGGGATCTTTCTCCTCAGATTAGTCCTCCGGATCGAGGGCAGCAGCCCGTCTCCCCGAGCGGTGTTAGGATTCTTTTCCCCGACTGGGGAAAAGCAGAGGGAGGTCAGGGACGGAAACAGGTCATTCACAGGCAGGCTAACAACCGAGCAACAGGACATAAGGACTAGGCAAACTCACGTACCGGTAGTCAGGGCGAGAAGGTCAAAACCAGATCAGATGAGGCAGACAAAACCGACAGGGAACAGGCAGAAGACGAGAAACCGAGGGATCCAAAAAGAGGTCAAAAAACAGGCAAGCAAACGAACAAACGAGGTCAAGAACGCTGGTCTGAACTACTGGAGTTACAAACTGGCGACTGACAAAGGGAAAAGACAGGGTTTAAATACACAAAAGGGAGGGAAGACAACTAGACACAGGTGGAGCAAATCAGGGCGGAGACAGGTAATCAGGACAGAGGTCAGGATGAGCGGGGAACAGGAAGTAAAGACGACAGACAAGACACATGAGGGAAAACTTAACAAAATAAAACAGGAAGTGACACACAAAACATAAAAGACAGACAAAACCAGACTATTGTCTGGCAACAGGTATGACAGGTGGAACTGCTTTGTGTGATATCCATGCCCTTTTGTGATTTTTATATTTTTTGAAAATGTTTCTGTCAGTAAAACACAATTAACTGCGAATTATACATTCATTCTGTCATAAATTTGTTAAAATGAACTATTTTACCACACACAACAGGTACAGTCTCAACCAAAAAAGTAGGCGCGCAAGTACAGGGTGACACAAAAAAACGGGAACTTTTTAACAATCCAGTAAAACCAAGAGTGATGGAAGAAAAATATTTTATTCAAAGTAATTGAAACCTTAAACCATGCCATTTAAGAAACAATGATGGAATTTTCATTTTTTAAATATGACTTCCTGTAGATGGCGTCCTCCTGTACGAATGCATTCTTGAAATCTGCTGTTGAGATTCCTCATTGACCGCTGCAACATCTCAGCTGGGATACTGTGAATTTCATCCTGAATTCTCTGTTTTAACTCATCCAGAGTTCTTGGTCGAGTCGTGTACACTTTACTCTTGAGATAGCCCCACAAGAAAAAAATCACAAACTGACAAATCTGGCGATCTAGGGGGCCAGGGAACGTTACAGAATCTTGAGATCACACGGTTACCGAACAATTCTCGCACAGCCGCCAATGGTTACTAAAATGGGGGTGTGTTTACTTGTTCGAGGTCACTGTCTCGCAGTGCTGCCACTTGCTCATGTCTGCCAATACGCACTTCAAAAATTCCCGCTTATTTGGGTCACCCTGTAGTTTAAAAAAAATGAAAATTCCATCATTGTTTCTTAAATGGCATGTTTTAAGGTTTCAATGACTATGAATAAAATATTTTTCTTCCATCACTCTTGGTTTTATTGGATTATTAAAAAGTTCCCATTTTTTTGTGTCACCCTGTATTATTTTTGTTTTTAGTTTTGGTTTTATTTAAGCCTAAACCAAATATATCCAGGGTGGTTGCTCTTTATCCAAATAAAAATTCCTGACTATTTCAAAACCGCTATTTTTTTTTCCCCCTAAGACCTTGACTTTATGTACTTTTATACTTGATTTTTGATATGTGTAATACTGCTACGAAATGGACAGAGTTTATTTTTATATGTATAACATTTTTGCGTTTTGTGCAGGCTTGGTTAGAATTTATTTTGGTATGCATAAGAGTTTTTGAGTTTATTTTGGGGAGCTGACATGGGACTTTATAGTCAGTCGAAATAGATGGTGTAAGGGGGCAGGAGTATAAAAATTTACACAGTTACCGAACAATTCTCGCACAGCCGCCAATGGTTACTAAAATGGGGGTGTGTTTACTTGTTCGAGGTCACTGTCTTGCAGTGCTGCCACTTGCTCATGTCTGCCAATACGCACTTCAAAAATTCCCGCTTATTTGGGTCACCCTGTAGTTTAAAAAAAATTAAAATTCCATCATTGTTTCTTAAATGGCATGTTTTAAGGTTTCAATGACTATGAATAAAATATTTTTCTTCCATCACTCTTGGTTTTATTGGATTATTAAAAAGTTCCCGTTTTTTTGTGTCACGCTGTATAAAAGTACATAAAGTCAAGGTCTTGGGGGGAAAAAAAACAGTATTTTTGAAAAAGCCTGGAAAATATCTGGAATTTGTATTTGGATAAAGATCCTTAGGAAAAATGCCAAAAATGCTACACAAATCCTGCACAAAATCAAATGGAATGCCAACCGTACACACAAATAACAAATATATGGGATTGTAATTGGAAGGAGGTTGTGATGGATATGGATATGGATAACGAACCTGTGCACTGCCTACACCTGCAATCTAGTGTCATGTCATTTATCCTGCAGAGTCTCATTCCAATGCTGCTAAGGGTTGGATCAGAAAGTGCGGACAAATGACACGAATTTACGTCCAAGTTGGTGCTGTGTTGGAATATCTGGGTCCTGTTGTCCAGATAACTGCTATTGATCTCTGCCCTCCACTTTGGTGCAGAATAACCGCCCTGGTTAGATGGATTGCTGTGGCTTTAATACGACTATTCACAGCCATTTTCAGTCATAGAGGTCCCCTGTTTTTGTGGCATTTCTCGAATGCTGCCAGCATGTTACAGCGCTCAAATAATGTATGGGTTAGCGTGTTCTATTTGTATGTTTATGTGTGGAATGGAGTATCCTCATAGAGCTGCTATCTGTGTGTGTGTGTGCTAAGGTTTATGTAGAATGGACAACAGGAGTAGCAGCTGCAGTCATGTGTAAAATACTGTATTCAAAGTCCACCCTTTCAGTGTGATTTGAAAGGACTCAGAACCCAAAACACATGGTCTGGTATCGCTAGGCCGATGCTCAGATGGGAATTAGTCTGGATCCTCTCCGTTTATTTTCATTTTCTAAAGGGTGTTATCATGAGGTGCAGACCAAAATGCCTTTGGATGCGACTGGATCAAGTTGCAATAGGAGCAAAAAAATCTGTGATGTTCGCCAAGGGATGGAAACAATGTCACTGAATACGTGGGTAATTTGAGCAACGACAACGCCACCTAGGGTTGGGTGAAGAGCAGAGGAACTTATAAGTGCTGTGGTTCAGTTGGTAGAGGAGGTTGTCCGATAGCCGAAGAGTCGGCGGTTCGAATCCTAGCTTTGACTGTTCACGTGTCGAAGTGTCCTTGGGCCAGACACTGAACCCTAAATTGTTCCCAGTAGGGCATGGCAGTGCCTTGTGTGGTGGCAGCTGTCCATTAGTGTATGAGTGTGTGAATGAATGGGTGAATGTGAGGCTTTGTAAAGCACTTTGGGCACCGTGAAGGTGTGGAGAAGTGCTATATACTGTATATCCAGTTATCTTATCTTATCTTATCTCACCTTACCTTACTTTAGCTTAGTTTATTTTATCTTATCTTACCTTACTTTATCTTATCTTATCTTGTCTGGAATTTCCCCTTGTGGGACTAATAAAGGTATATCTTATCTTATCTTATCTTATCTTACTTGATCTTACTTTATCTTCTCTTATCTGACCTCATCTTACTTTCTTATCTTATCTGGAATTTCCCCTTGTGGGACTAATAAATATATATCTTGTCTTATCTTATCTTATCTTATCTTAGCTTAGTTTAGCTTACCTTACTTTATCTTATCTTATCTTACCTGGTCTGGAATTTCCCCTTGTGGGACTAATAAAGATATATCTTATCTTATCTTACCTTACCTGACTTTATCTTACTTTATCTTATCTTATCTTACTTTATCTTACCTTACTTTACTTTATCTTACTTTATCTTATCTTATCTTGTCTTACTTTATCTTATCTTACCTTACTTTATCTTATCTTGTCTGGAATTTCCCCTTGTGGGACTAATAAAGATATATCTTATCTTACCATACCTTACTTTATCTTATCTTATCTTATCTTATCTTATCTTATCTTATCTTACTTAATCTTGTCTTATCTTACCTTACTTTATCTTATCTTATCTTACCTGGTCTGGAATTTCCCCTTGTGGGACTAATAAAGATATATCTTATCTTATCTTACCTTACCTGACTTTATCTTATCTTATCTTATCTTATCTTATCTTATCTTATCTTATCTTATCTTATCTTATCTTATCTTACTTTATCTTACCTTACTTTACTTTATCTTACTTTATCTTATCTTATCTTATCTTATCTTGTCTTACTTTATCTTATCTTACCTTACTTTATCTTATCTTGTCTGGAATTTCCCCTTGTGGGACTAATAAAGATATATCTTATCTTACCATACCTTACTTTATCTTATCTTATCTTATCTTATCTTATCTTATCTTATCTTATCTTATCTTATTTTATCTTATCTTACTTTATCTTGTCTTATCTTATCTTGTCTTACTTTATCTTATCTTACCTTACTTTATCTTATCTTGTCTGGAATTTCCCCTTGTGGGACTAATAAAGATATATCTTATCTTACCATACCTTACTTTATCTTACTTTATCTTATCTTATCTTATCTTATCTTATTTTATCTTATCTTACTTTATCTTGTCTTATCTTACCTTACTTTGTCTTATCTTACCTTACCTTACCTTACTTGATCTTCTCTTATCTGACCTTACCTTACTTAATCTTATCTTATCTGGAATTTCCCCTTGTGGGACTAATAAAGATATATCTTATCTTACGTTATCTTACCTTATCTTACTTTATTTTACTTTATCTTATCTTATCTACTTTATTTTATCTTATCTTACCTTGCTTTATCTTATCTTACCTTACTTGATCTTACTTTATCTTGTCTTATTTTATCTTACCATACCTCACCTTACCTTACCTTAATTTACCTTACCTCACCTCACCTCACCTCACCTTACCTTATCTTATCTGATTCCCGGGCTACAAAACAAAGTAAGAGTTAAACCCTAAACGTATGCATCTATTACATGTCATACATTTAAGAAACACATATAAAGTTCATTTGATGTAATAGTCACATCTTCTTTACACACAAGAAGATGAAACGCACATTAAATAGTCCTATTTAAAGTGTAGAAATGACAGTACCGGTACATAAAAATCAGTTCTTTCACTTATCTTGTCATTACAAAAACCTACCTTCATCACACATGAGGAGAAACTCTTGATGAAAGTAAGTCGTAGGTTATAAATTAATCATTAAAGTATTTTCTCTGTGCAGAAGTTGATTTTTTGTTATGCACTAGTACTTTTCCCCTACGCACCTGTCATTACATACATGGGAACACTAGTCTTTGATGTATTAGTTATTTAATCATAACCCTTATAAGTGTTGAATTCTGAGGTATTCATTGATGCTAGCAGCTTCGTTTCATCTATTTCTAAGAAAGCACACTTTCCCATGAAGGTAATGTTGGAAGTAAAAAAAAAAAAAGGTTATTAAACACAAAAAGGGACTTTATTCTGCTGAAATCCTGATGTCGTGGCTTATCAGACTCAACTGTGGTAAACTGTTAGCTTCTGCGAGATTCACACCAACCAATCCACAGTTGGAAAACTCACTCGCCGCGTTGATCTAAGTCAGGCTGATGGCGGTTTTAGCCGGCGCTTTCTCTCCCCATCGCCCCACATCAGTCACCGCTGCCTAAAATAGCTCATGTACTTCATTGCCTTGATGAGCCTCAACAGTGGTTTCAACTTAAGGACATACAAAAGTACAGATTTGGACGCTGAAAGGTGATGGTACAGCGTGGTTATCTGGGGCCATTTGGGTATGATGAAAGGATTATCCAGCTTTTTTTTTTTTTTTTTTTTTTTTTTTTTTGCAGGTTTGATGAGCTGTGCAAAAAAAAAAGGACAGATTCCTTCAGCAGAGGCAGAAAGATGAAAACTTTATTAGGCAGTTTGATGACATGAGAGGATCAGACAGCGGAGAACTTTTAACATTTTTAACCCTTAAAGACCCAGTGCTACTTTTGTGGCAGTTCCCAAATTCATTTTTCTCTCTATTTAACCTTTCTTAACCCTCCGGTATCCCGTCCAGTAAGGCCCTTACTAAGCACCAAGTGTGCCTTTTTGGCACACTTGTGGAATAATGTCAAAAAACATTTCATACAGTTTGTTTTTAATTCTTTTACACTTATTTCTACACTCAAAAAAATGATTCTTGGCTCTAATAAACATGAAGTAATATTTTAAAGTAAAATGTAACTGAAATATATGAAATTTAAAGTTTATTTATCTGAAAAAGTCAAACATAATGTGAATATGCTTAGTATAAAGTGAATCTAAACAAGTAAATAATAATGGATTGGATTTATATAGCACCAAAGCACTTTACATTATTGACCCATTATTCATTCGCTCTCACATTCTCCCTCTGGTGGTGGTAAACTACATCTGTAGCCACAGCTGCCCTGGGGCAGACTGACAGAAGCGTCGCCCAATAAAGTAAACTTTATTTACTAGATCACATAAAAAGGCTGAGCGTCTCAGTCAAACACAGTTTATGTAGAAGTTTGCATTAACTAAAGCAAATCTGACTGAAGGTATTTAATTTATTCATATTGACTCAATATGATAGTAAAAACATTGTATTAAATGCAACTCTTTACATTAAATTTATGTAATAAAATTACATGGAAAATTTAAATGTAATTAAAATACATAAAGTCAACATTTTTGGCTTAATTATTTTATTGAGTGTATGTCATCAACTTGAGCCGTAAATAAAAATACCAAATACTCAATAATTGTCACCTTTTTTTTTTTTTTTTTAACTCTTTAAATGCTGTATTTGTAATGTAAACAAACCATTTTTTTGGATGCAAAAAAACACAAAAAAATATTTTTTTTTTCAATATACTACATAAAAAGTTGATCACATATTATCTGATTTTTGCAGCCTGGCGTATGTTAATGATTAACTCCAACATCGGTTAATTTGCATTATTATTTTTGGCGCTAGGTCAAATGTTCAAAAATACTAGCATCTGTCACCAGGTGTGCGTAAAATGCACACCTATAAATCAAACTATTAAATATTATATACTGATTTATTTTTCTGCTCTAATTTGATTTTATTTTTGTAAATCAAGGTCAGCCCTAATCATACATATCAAATGTAGGAAATAGTGCGTTTTAGGCACACTTGGGAGACAGATGCTAGTCTGGTAATTTTCTTTTGTTTAAATATGCAAATTTTAGTTGGTGGCCAGAATTTTAAAGATCATGCAAAAATGAACAACTTTTGAATTCTAACCTTATTTAAATTGTGAAAAATAATATGAAGTTTTTTAAAATGAAGTGCAAAGTGTGCCTAAAAGGCACACCTGGATACCAGAGGGTTAAGCAACGTATCACTATTTATTATCATATTATCCTGAATATTTTGGTATTTTTTCAGTGAAAACTATGTATTTTCCAATATTTCATTAACTGATTGTTTGTTCTCATGTGGAAACATTGTGTTAATTGTAAATAGGGTTAGGTAAAATAAGTCTTAACTTCAGCCTAAATCCTTTCGGTCACATTGTATATGGAACAATGGATATGTTGTTTTTTGTTTGTTGTTTAAAGTATTTTTTGTTTGGTTTTTTTTATTCTTTTTTTAACCCCTTTAGCCCTGTCAGTCCGCCCGCAGGCCAAAAAAATTATTTTAAAGTTTTGACCCTAATGTTAAACCTGTTAAACCCTGACGATATTTTCAGGGGAAAAACGCCTAAAAAGACATACCCAAAGTAAATGAAGAATTACTTCACAATAATAAGGTTCATATGGATGTTCTTGGTGTCTATGGACATTTAGAGACCTCACAGAATCTATTCCCATTGTATAAAATATTGTATCTATTACTATGCCTGAGTAAACTGTAACAAACTAAAAGAGAAATTAGAATTTTTTTATCCTCGCCTGTTTTTTTTTTTTTTTTTTGGCTGGATTGACGATGATATGCATAAATTAATTGTTTGTTTCGGAGATTTTTAATAGCGTATATTTCACCCCACAAAGATTAAACATCATGTTTGAACATTAAAGTTTGCATTAAAATACACTTTTGATGTACTTTTATTAACATTAGGGTCTAAACTTTGAGCAAAAGTTGAAAAAAACATCTATTGTCTTGATTTATTATATTTTTATAGTAGATGAATATTAATATAATTTTTCGGCCCGCGGGCGGGCTGATAGGGCTAAGGGGGGTTTTAAAACAGTTTAGATCGGTAGATGGTTTTGGTTGGTGGTGGGTGTTTGGGTCTTTATGGGTCAAAGGAGCTGGAATATTCTGCTTCAGATTGACTAAACATAAAGGGGTGTAACATATTCTGCGATCCAATAGGTGGATTAATCTGGACTTGCTTTGCTATTCTGGTTTGACAGCTGGTCATTGTGCGAAGCCTTTGCATTCACCAAGATCTCTGTCATGGGTGAAGTGTAATCATCTGGATCCCAGCGAGGAGGCCCTTGAAGGCCCACCTCGACTCTCTTCCCGACTTTAGAGTGTAGGTGGTTATCTGACTGTCCGTGTATTCACAGCCACTGCTCTCGCCTTATCAGCAGTCTGAAGCTTGCATGCTCAATCGCCTGATTTGTCAAGGGTGACTCCGAAAGATTCTGATAGGCACTCGGCAAATCACCCAGTTGATCTAAAATATCGACCGGCCACAAAAAGTCATTACACACAATAATGGCAGGGCAGGACCTTGAAGATGTGACTTAATTAGGTTTCAAATGGCTTCAAAAATGCCTTCAAATCTGCTCCTCTGGAGAGTAATGCGCTCCTGGATTTTTCTCCGTGATTACAGGTGTTGAAAGTGAGGCGCACCGCTACTGACAACGCCGCCGCTGCCCCTAACGCTACGTGATGGCGGCAGAAGCAGCAGCACCGGCAGCAGAAATGAGCAGTCATACAAAATCACATCGGGGCTTCTACTTAACATGCTCGTCTGGTTTAGTCTATACTCTTATCGCAGGTGATAATGGCTGAGGCAGACAGAAGGCGTATAGCTGCGGGAAACTGTGAAAAAGTTCTTCAAATTCTGCAAAGTACATGACATGTTTTTGCTAATGAAATTTGTAAAGTAATTGAATGTAAATGGTTGGCACGCCTCGATAGAGCTGCAAACACTAGCGGGATGTAAATGACTGATGCTAGTGTTCTGACTGTCAATGCTTCTAGAACAGGGGTGTCAAACTCATTTTGGTTCAGGGGCCATATTCAGCCCAATTTGACCTCAAGTGGGCCGGACCGGTAAAATAATGACTTAACCCTCCAGTATCCCGTCCAGCAAGGCCCTTACTAAGCACCAAGTGTGCCTTTTTGGCACACTTGTGGAATAATGTCAACAACATTTTCATACAGTTTGTTTTTAATTCTTTTACACTTTTTTCTATTTCATCAACTTGAGCCATAAATAAAAATACCAAATACTCAATAACTGTAACATTTTTTAACCCTCTAAATGCCGTGTTTGTAATGTAAACAAACCATTTTTTTGGACACAAAAAACACAAAAAATTATTTTTTTTTCAATATACTACATAAAATGTGGATCACATATTATTTGATTTTTGCAGCCTGGCATATGTCAATGATTAACAGCAACATTAACAACGTTAATAAATTAGTTTAGACCCTCACCTCTCAAATGAAGCCCAGATATCAGTAAAAGCAGAATTTATGCCTTAATGCAGGGGTGTCAAACTCATTTTAATTCAGGGGCCACATTTAGCCCAAATTGATCTCAAGTGGGCCGGACCAGTAAAACAGAAGCATAATAACCTGTAAATAATGACGACTCCAAATTTTTCTTTTTGTTATACTGCAATCAAAATTAAATTATGAAAATACGTACATTTACAAACTATCCAAATAAAATGATGTGAATAACCTGAAAAAAATGAAATTTCTTGAGAAAAATAAGTGCAATTTTAACAATATTACACCTCAAAATTTCACTTTCAAAAGTTCAGGTTTCTCACATTTTATTGTTAAAGGATAGTTTGTAAATGTTAATATTTTCATAATTTAATGTAAGTTTTTACACTAAAACTAAGAGAAAAATTTGGAGTTCATTATTTATAGGTTATTATGCTATTATTTTAGTTGAGATTACATTGTTCTGTATGTGGAACCTCAAACTATAACAAGTTCGACATCCTTGATTCTTAATATCTTACTTTAATTTTTGCATTTCACAAATTCATCCCAGGGGCTGGACTGAACCCTTTGGCGGGCCGGATTTGGCCCCCGGGCCGCATGTTTGACACCTGTGCCTTAACGACTTTCGGATCAAAAACATTGGTTCTAATGGAAGAAATAGTGCGTTTTAGGCACACTTGGGAGACAGATGATAGTCTTGTAATTTTCTTTTGTTTACAATGTGCAAATTTTAGTTGGTGGCCAGAATTTTAAAGATCATACACAAATGAACAACTTTTGAATTCTAACCTTATTTAAATTATGAAAAATAATATTAAGTTTTTTAACACAAAGTGCAAAGTGTGCCTAAAAAGCGCACCCGGATACCGGAGGGTTAATAACCTATAAATATTGACAAATCCAAGTTATTCATTTTGTTTTAGTACAAAAAAAACAATTAAATTACAAAAAATATTTACATTTTACAAAAAAGATGTGAATAACCTGAAAAAACAGAAATTTCATTTGAAAAATTAGTGCAATTTTAACAATATTATGCCTCGACTTATTATTTATACAAGTACATTTACACACAGTGTTCCATAAACATTTGGTAACAGGCAGAATATTGTTAAAATTTTGGAGTTTTTAACTAAAATAAGAACAATTTCTACAATATTCCATCTCTTATTATTAACACAACTCCAGATCACAGTGGATCCATAAATGCACCAAACATTTAGTAACAGGCAGAATATTGTTATTGCTTATTTCAGGTTGTTCCTCTTTGTTTATATTTATGTACTGTATTTATCTGTATTTTATTGCGAAAAAAATAGTTTTGTAAATGTAAATATTTTCACAGTGTAACCTTATTTTTTTCACTTACATTTTTCACAAGGAAAATTCATAGTCGTCATCATTTATGGGTTATTGTGTTGTTATTTTATTTTTTTTTTTTACTGTAGATCACATTGGTCTGTATGTGGAACCTGAACCAAAATGATTTGGACAAGGTTAATTTTTGCATTTTCATCCCGCGGGCCGGACTGGACACTTTGGCGGGCCAGATTTGGCCCCCGGGCCACATGTTTGACACCTGTGTTCTAGAAGCTCTGAACAATGTGACTGCTTAGACAAAAAATAGTTCTACATTAACCCTTGAAGACCCAAACAGCCGACGACGACCAAAACCATCTCCTGATCTAAACTTTTTAATAACTATTGATCCACTAATCCTATCAATCCATGTCAATAATTGGTGTAAAATGCAGTTTGTCGTCTTTTCATGGTCATCAGATATGACCCATTTGGACGTTCAGAGGCTCCGTAGTGAATGTGGAAACACCGTCATCCTCTACAACATTGATTCACCAGTAAAACCCACAGAGTTGGATCAATGACAGTGGAGAGACTGAGCTAATGGCATCATGTTGTATGTCATGGCAGTTCGTATGGCATTTGATGGGCTATACGTACGCAGTTTGTCCTTTCACGTGTTATTCAACGCTGTTTGATCATGTTTCAGTTTATGCCAAGATCTCTGGTTCACATATCTGTAACTGCTAACCCTAACCCTGACCCGAACCCTAACCCTGACCCTAACCCTAACCCTAACCCTGACCCTAACCCCTAACCCTGACCCGAACCCTGACCCTATCCCCAACCCCTAACCCTATCCCCAACCCCTAACCCTATCCCCAACCCTTAACCCTATCCCCAACCCTTAACCCTGACCCTATCCCCAACCCCTAACCCTATCCCTAACCCTGACCCTAACTCCAACCCCAACCCCAAACCCTAACCTGTTTCCCCAACTCCTAACCCTGACCCTATCCCCAACCCCTAACCCTGACCCATAACTCCCAACCCCTAACCCTAACCCCTAACTCTAACCCTATCCCCAACCCCTAACCCTGACCCATAACCCCTAACCCCCAACCCTTACCCTGACCCTAACCCAACCCCTAACCCTGACCCTAACCCCAACCCCTAACCCTGACCCTAACCCCAACCCCAACCCCTAACCCTATCCTCAACCCCTAACCCTATTTCCAACCTCTAACCCCTAACCTTGACCTTAACCCCAACCCCTGACATTGACCCTAACCCCTAATCCTGACCCTAACCCAAACCCTAACTCTAACCCTATCCCCAACCCCTAACCCTGACCCTAACCCCAACCCCCAACCCCTAACCCTGACCCTAACCCCAACCCCTAACCCTATTCCCAACCTCTAACCCCTAACCCTGACCTTAACCCCAACCCCTAACGTTGACCCTAACCCCTAATCCTGACCCTAACCCAAACCCCTAACTCTAACCCTATCCCCAACCCCTAACCCTGACCCTAACCCCAACCCCTAACCTTGACCCTAACCCAAACCCCAACCCCAACCCCTAACCCTAAACCTAACAGTGCATGGTATTTGATGTGGCGTAAACATAGACACACAAAGCTTATAGTGCATACAGATAACACACTAAAAAGTGGTGTGTATATTTACGCAACTTCATGATGGCATGTTGCAGTGGATGGAGATGCTTGTTTATACGTTCAGTCTTTGATATATTTACTGAAAAAGTCACTTTTTCTTCAGTTTTCTCTGTTTTAATGAACATCTACAGGATCAGTGAATTAAATATAAGGAAAAATACATGATTTGCACCGAAAAATGCAAAATACAGATGATAATATTATAATAAATGATGATAAATCACTTAAGAAAGGTTAAAATAGAGAGAAAAAATTATTTGGGAACTGACATAAAAGTAGTACTTTATGGGTCTTTATGGCTTAACCTTCAACATAGAGCTTCATCAACACATGTTATAGATGTAAATATAATGTGTCAAAAGATATTATTTGACTCTGTTCATTTTTCACTCAGAATACCATTCTTTATCTCCTCACAGAAAACCAAGATCTCCACGTACGATAAGATGTGGGAGTTCATGAGCAGTCGGAGGCACTCGGTGATGGTGAAGAACATTGAGGAAGGCATTCACCGTGTGCTTACCTCAGACTACGCTTTCCTCATGGAGTCCACCACCATCGAATTCGTCACACAGCGCAACTGCAACCTCACCCAGATCGGAGGCCTTATTGACTCCAAAGCGTACGGGGTCGGAACCCCAATGGGTGAGTTTGCTTTAATTATGGTATGAACAGCAGCAGAGTTTGGGTGATGGAAGAAAAGCCTGGAACATACTGTGGCACTTTTACTCAATCTGAACTTGTTTTGGATCCTGTGGGTTTTGTGACCAACCATATTTATTGTTATTATTAATATTTGTATTATTGTTATCATTATTTTTATCATCTTCTCAGTTGAAATATCAAAATAAATCAAAGGTTGTCACTAATATGCTAATACATAAAAATGACCAAAACACAAACAAAAAAAGACCTTAAGAAAAATAAAGTTGATTCTGTAGTTTCCATCAATGTGTAACACTAAACAATGAGGTTTAGAGTACAGCTGTAGCTCTTATTAGTTAAAGTCTGTTCTACATTGTTGCCCATAAAGCTGGAAATATATATATATATATATATATATATATATATATATATATATATATATATATATATATATATATATATATATATATATACAGGGTGGGGAAGCAAAATTTACAATGAACATTTAGTTGTTTTTTCTCAGCAGGCACTACGTCAATTGTTTTGAAACCAAACATATATTGATGTCATAATCATACCTAACACTATTATCCATACCTTTTCACAAACTTTTGCCCATATGAGTAATCAGGAAAGCAAACGTCAAAGAGTGTGTGATTTGCTGAATGCACTCGTCACACCAAAGGAGATTTCAAAAATAGTTGGAGTGTCCATAAAGACTGTTTATAATGGAAAGAAGAGAATGACTATGAGCAAAACTATTACGAGAAAGTCTGGAAGTGGAGGAAGCAACAAAAAACGTACCAAAGCTTTTATTAAAGCTCTCAAATCCAAAATCCTAAAGGATCCAACCATCCATGAGAAAAATGGCAATTGAACTTGAGGTAGACAACAAGACCGTTAGAAATGCAGTAAAATATGATTTGAAGTTAAAATCTTACACAAGAACACCAAAACACTTGTTGACAACAGCAACAAATCCAACTTTAGCAATTTTTGGGAATCATGTTTATGGCCGCCTTCTAGCCCAGATCTAAACCCTCTGGATTATGGTATTTGGGGCGTTTTAGAACATGCTACCAATAGAACATCACACAGCAATGTCGACTTTCTTAAAGATACTATTAAAGAAGAGTGGGAGAAGTCGTCACCCGAATATTTGAGGAACACTTGCGCAAGTTTCAGGAAGCGTGTGAAGGCAGTTATTGAGAAAGAAGGAGGACACATAGAATAAAAACATTTTCTATTATGTACATTTTCTTGTGGCAAATAAATTCTCATGACTTTCAATAAACTAATTGGTCATACACTGTCTTTCAATCCCTGCCTCAAAATATTGTAAATTTGGCTTCCCCACCCTGTATATATATTTTTTTTACCTCTTCTCAAATGATTGTCAAAATGTGATTTATCCCCGACAGATAAAGTGTAACTGGGACTCAATATGTAAAAATTGTACCTGGTTAAAGGTGGTTACTGGTGTGTATAAATAGGAAGAAAAAGAGGAATATGAAAACAAAATTATTCCAACTTTTTAGGGAACGATGTGTATGATCTCAGTGCTGTTGTAGATCTTTCCATTTGGACATTGCATGTTTATCCCATGTCAGCATGGGTTTTCTGTGTCCGCTGCTAAAATCACCTGTAGGTGTGAATGTGAGAGTGAATGGTAGTTTATATTATCTATATGTAGGGTTATGTCAGGTGGACCCCACCTCCACTGGTGTCTGGGATAGGCTCCAGCATTAAGCGATTTGGACAATGATTGTCAGAGTTTCTGCCACAAAAATGTCACGCATCACATTGGACGAGTCTGTTATTGTGGGTAGTTCCATACTTTTTTGTCAATGTTATTCTAAACATTTTACCTGAAAAGCATTGAAAGTGTTGAAACATATCCTGGGGCGCCGTAAAGGGAGGGGGTGAACATGACAAATTCACGGGGCCCAGCATCCCTGGGGGGAAGTAGTGAAAATTCCTTGTAAGCTCCAGAATACAAGAGAGGCATAGAAGCCGGGAGTCGGATGTCCAGAGCATGTTAAGTTTCACTTTCGGTTTCTGGCAGTTACAGAATGCAACAACGCCCCCACCCCCCCACCCCCAACTCCCACTCCAACAGATACTTTCTTGTTGCAAGAGCCCACAACATTTAGCTTTTAAGGGGCCCACGATTGCTAGCAGCACCCCAGAACATATCTACAAAACCTAAAATAAAGTAATAATAATAATAATAATAATAATAATAACAATAATAATAATAATAATAATAATAACTTTCACCCTTGCTATTTACTTTAGCAATTGAGCCATTCGTGATAGCAATACGTTCACACCCCCAGTTTAGTGGCATCTTTGTTGGATCAACAGAATACAAAATTTCCCTTTTTGCTGATGATGTTTTCTTTTTCTTTCAAATTTAAACAAATCAATACAAGTTATTTTGGAAACAATTAAATTGTTTGGTAGTATTTTGGGTTATAAAATTAACAAAACCAAGTCTTCTATTTTTTTGCTAAATGCACATGAGAGAGCTAATCCAATTTCAGAAGTATTACAATTTAATCTAACAATGCAGTTTGAATATTTAGGAATACAAATTCTGCTTGATTTAAAACAAATAGTTGAGACCAATTATAATCTTATTTTATCATGACTGATATTGATAACTTAAGTGAAAGATGGATGCCTTTAACCATGTCCTTGATTGGGAGAATTAATATATTAAAAATGAATATACTACCAAAATTGCTTTATATATTCCAAAACCTTCCTCTATCTCCTCCTCATGGTTTCTTTTCATAAATGAAAAAAATGATAATAAGGTTTATTTGGAATAATAGAAAGTCCAGACTTCGTTCGTCCTATGATCGTGGTGGTCTAAAATGCCCTAATTTTCGATTATATTATTGGGCCACACAGTTGAGATCGATGATGTTCTATTATACAAACCATTGCCCACATTGGGTAGACATGGAAAGTCAAAGATTAAATGTATCGCTCCCTTCTTATATATATTCCAATACAATATCAAAACTGCTTAAACAAACTAAAAATCCAATTCTTCAATAATAATAATAATAATAATGATAGTAATTATGATAATAATAGCTCAAATTCTATACACTGAATAGCAAATTATCCCATTAACTCACAGGTGTCAAACGTGCAACCCGGGGGCCAAATCCGGCCCACCAAAGGGTTCGATCCGGCCCCTGGGATGAATTTATGAAATGCAAAAATTACACTGAAGATATTAACAATCAACGGTGTTAAAATCATATTAGGTCAATTCAATTTAAAGTGGATCAGACCAGTAAAATACTATCATAATAACCTATAAATAATAAAAATGGCAATTTTTTCTCTTTGTTTTTGTGTAAAAAAAGTTAAATTACACAAATTGTTTACATTTACAGACTAGCGTTTTACAAAAAATGTGAATATCTGAAACGTCTTAAGAGAAGTATATGGAATTTTTATAATATTTTGCCTGTTATTTAATGTTTTGTGTATTTGTACATCCACTGTGATCACATGTATAAAAGATAAACTAGGGCATAATATTTTTAACATTGTACTTATTTTACTGAAGAATTTTCAGGTTGTTCATATTTGCTCATGTTATGTTCAAGTACAATTCGTAGATGGAAACATTTTCATTACAGAATTTTACTTTTTTTACTCAAAAGTTATTATCCTATTATTTATATTAGTTTACTGGTCCGGCCCACTTTATATCATATTTGGCAGTGTGTGGCCCCTGAACTAAAATGAGTTTGACACCGCTGTATTAACTGGTCTTAACAGTTACAAATATATACGTAAGTAAAGCACCTTGCTAAAAGTTTTGAAATCTATCTGAAATTAAGGATGTATTGAAACACATTTTTGTTTACATTTGTTTTTAGCTGACTGAAAAAAATCATTCATGTTAATTGAGACCATTGAGTCACAATCTTCAGAAGTGGAGATGTCATTTACATTTCTTTGAAATAGACTTTTGTTTATTGTTTACTTCACTCAATCTATCTACTCAAAGCATTTTAGATGAATTCCAAAGCTTGTTTTGGAGATAATTACAGAATATTGTGATAATTTCTCAGAGATGTCCAGCAGAGTTTGGAATTTAGTGTTGATTATGGAAAAAACAAAAAAAAAACAAAAAACGAAGACTTGTAGACTTGTGCTTGATAAATCCTGATTATTTTTTTTATCATTAACTGTCTTTATGCCTGTAGATATATTTTACATTTTCCCCTGACCCGCTGTCACTGACTAAAACACTCTCGGGGGCATTTTGAGGCTTTTCTATTCAATATTTGAACATGATTTATTTATGTATTTATTTATTATAAAAGTTCACAGTAATATGCTGGATTTAGTTTCCAGCTAATGAGAAGTTTTTTGAGTACATTTTTTTTATTTTTATTAATTTTTATCTTTTTTTCCTCCAACCCTGAACATACTTTACACTTTCCTCTGCGTGCTTGTAATTTTTAATCTGCATTACGGACTTTATTTTTATGTCGCTGTATTTTATAATATGAATTTTAATCTCCTAGTTTGATTCCCATGTGCTTCACCTGGTGATTTAATAATGACTAAGATAATCCCTCCAACTCAAAAACAAACAGCTAAATAAATAAATAAATAAAAATATAATGTTAATGTGGCATATATGATGAGGAGGTCATGAAGATTTTCCTCTGAGTTTCTAGATTTTATTCGCGTCAATTAAAAACGGTGTAAACAACACGACCCCGTTCGAAAGAAAAAAAATGCTGGGGCTATCTCCAACTGAGAAGGAGCGAAAACATACTGTAAATAGAGGGATGAGCAGAGAGGGTGGTACGGAACACCATGTACATGTGTGGAGGTGCCACATTTGATTAGGCAGCTCAGCGGCAGATTGTCATAATCCACTGTCAGAGCTACAAATGCAGTGAGACGAGAGGAAAAAAAAATACCTGCAGAATAACAACTGGCAGGCAACTTAGCACGATGAGCTCAGTGAAAGGCTGCTCTTTTGTTCTAAGACTCAGCCGCGTGGAGAATAAAAAGAAATCGTCACCGTTCGCGCCCTCTGCAAACACGGCCTTTGAACAGGATGTTGTTTAATTATCTCTTCCGCAGAAGCGGTCGCTCAGAATAAACTTGCGATGTGAAAAAAAAGGCTGCGCTGTTGCAGAAAATATTCACGTTCCATTCATTTCCAGTGGACGCCGTTCAGGGCTGACGCAGACGTAGATGTAGACGATGAGCTCCTGCGGTTTATTTGTTATTAAAGGTTGTTTCGTAGTTAAAAATAGTCGCTTTTCCATCGGACATTTGCGCAAAATTTTGAAAATGAAATGTGAACTGTTTTCGGACAGTTGTTGGACTTGTGTTTAGTTCTTTTCATGCACCAAGAGCATCACACATGCATGTTTTTTTTTAATGTATGGGTATAAGAATTCTCAAAATGTAAGAAAAAAAATAGTCAAATATTCCTCTGTGATTTCAATTGAATAATCATGGCCATACTGCTTTTTTCCCCCCTCCATTATTGTGCAAAACCCACACTAGTGTATTCATTATACAGTCTACTCTCGTTATAACGCCAACTTCCGTTCACGGCCAAATTGGCGGTATAGCGAAAATGGCGTTACAACGGGTTGCGTCCATAATGTGCATGTCTTTACTATATGATGTCTATGCTGCCTCCGTTAACCCGTTCTAATTGCGTTTCTAAATAAATCTTGATTCTGTTATGTTGTAAGGGATCATTTAAAGTGGGGAAACATTTGAAGCATTATTATACCGTGTCAGGAAATGACACCCCATCATCTTGAGGCTTTGGCTTAATCCCACGTCCTCTTCCCGACATCCTGACCTACTGAGTGTTCTGCGATAAATGAACGGTGGCCGTTCAGTAGACCTACTCGTAGCTTGTCGCGATCAGCGTCTGGCATGTTTGTTTCAGTGCATTGTTAAAATTTATGTGTAGTCGATGGCAATCACGCTGGCGGTATAACGGTCGGGAAATCAATGGTATAAGCGTTGTTTGTGCATGGAACTGGGCTGGCGGATGGCGACAGGCGGAAATGGCGGTAGCTAATGGAATAATGCATTGGGGATTTTTGTGCAATGGTTTTGGTCAGCGGTGAGCGAAAATGGCGGTATAACGGCGGGCGGCTTAACGAGAGTAGACTGTAACATGAATCTGTATTTATAGACTTCACTGACCACATTAGCGTCCTTCATCATTGTGAAATCACCCATCTCTTGTCACAAGTGCTGTATGCATTTCACAGGTAAAACAGGCTTAGCATTAGTAAAAAAAAAAAAAAAAAAAAAAAAAACTTAAGTGTTTAACCCATGAAGACCCAAACAGCCACCAGCAACCAAAAGCATCACCTGATATAAAATGTTTAAAACTTCTGAACCACTAATCCTGTCAATCCATGTAAATAATTGGTGTAAAATGCAGTTTTTCATCTTTTCATGGTCAACAGATATGACCTATTTAGATGTTCAGAGGCTCCATAGTGAACGTGGAAACACTGTCATCTTCTACAACATTGATTCACCAGTAAAACCCATGGAGTTGGATCAATGACAGTAGTCGCTTTCCCATTGGACATCTGCGCAAAACTTTACCGATATTTACAATATGTCGAAAAAACAAAAGTGCGTAATGTCTGTTTTTCCATTAAATCACAAATGCGATGATTTGTTATTTATTTTCGCGAGATGATGCGAGAAGTCATTCCATAAACATGGCGACGAACGTAAATATGGTGTTGATTTACAGATATATTCATTATTATTATTATTATTATTATTATTATTATTATTATTATATATTACCCTCCTATCTCGTACTAAATTAAAAAATGATTGGGTTTGCTGGGGTGTCCACACATGTTTCTTCTTCTTCTTCGCTTGTTGTAACGTACATCAACATCCGTTTTTTTTTTTGTTTTTTTTATTCACCTGACTCTAGTTGCGAAAAAAAGGTCTTTCCATTGCAGTTTTGTGTGATATACCATTTGCGCTATGGCTGAAAAACCACCTCTTGACAGCGCAAAAACTTTTAATCGAAGAATGAGACTTTCTGCGAAATCGTCGTTTTCACATTAGGTAAAATTTTATGCGCAAGTTATATTTGCGCAATTTGAGGGTCAATGGAAAAGCATCTAGTGAGGCTCTTGTGCTTCTATGAAAAGATCCAAGCCAACAAATGTTATTTATTTTTAGCACTTCTTGAAATCGCATGTGGCAATTGTAGAACTCCATAGCATAGAAGAAGATAAACAGTAGAGCTGCACAATATATCGTTTGAGCATCGTCATCGCGATGTATGTGTGCGCAATAGTCACATCGCAGGTCCTGCAATGTAGGAGGCAAATTCTCAAAACTCACAAAACTCAATGTGTTTTCATCTAATTTCAACCTGGGTACCTGACACACACTGCACACAGCGATCCACCAATCAGAATCCTTCTTAATCAGTTTGCCGAAGCAGACCACGCCCCCTGCACACGGAGTGAGTCGCTGGTAACAACATTTAAAAAATGAGCAACGAACAAGAAGAAAATCACTGAAAACAAAGACTTGGTGCCAAAAAAAAAGGCAGCATCAGTTATCTGGAATTATTTCGGCTACAAGAAGAATGATATTGAAACACAACGAGAGGTAGCACAACTAATGTGTTTGACCATTTACATCAGCACCACACAGCTATTATATCCTCCTGAGTATTTTTTCATATCGCAATATATATCGCAGGGTTAAAAAAAATCGCAATGTCAGTTTTTTTTCCAATATCGTGCAGCCCCAGTGAACAGTTCAGATTCTGATGGATAGTACATTAGTAGTGGTTTGGGTTTGGACACTATATAGCAATGTTTTTTAAACCCACACAGTAAAAAACATAGTGTCAGTTTAACTCTTAGAGAGTTGAATTTAACTCTGTTTCAGATAACATTTGGTCCCACTCAAAATTAGAGTTAAATTTACTCTATGGCCAGTGCAGAGTTAATGCTACTCAGTTCAGTGTCAAAATTAATAATGAAATGTCTAAAAATATTTAACACTGTTAAGAGTAAGATGATTACACTTTATAGAGTTATTTTTTTTGACATATATTTATTTGAATTTTGAATATTATATAGTAACCCCAGTCCCAAATCTATCTATCTATCTATCTATCTATCTATCTATCTATCTATCTATCTATCTATCTATCTATCTATCTATCTATCTATCTATCTATCTATCTATCTATCTATCTATCTATCTATCTATCTATCTATCTATCCATCCATCCATCCATCCATCCATCCATCCATCCATCCATCCATCCATCCATCCATCCATCCATCCATCCATGTGTAAAAATATTTAACACTGTTAAGAGTAAGATGATTAAATTTTATAGAGTTATTTTTTTTGACATATATTTATTTGAATTTTGAATATTATATAGTAACCCCAGTCCCAAATCTATCTATCTATCTATCTATCTATCTATCTATCTATCTATCTATCTATCTATCTATCTATCTATCTATCTATCTATCTATCTATCTATCTATCTATCTATCTATCTATCTATCTATCTATCTATCTATCTATCATCCATCCATCCATCCATCCATCCATCCATCCTCCTGCCCACCCGCCCGTCTATCTATCTATCTATCTATCTATCTATCTATCTATCTATCTATCTATCTATCTATCTATCTATCTATCTATCTATCTATCTATCTATCTATCTATCTATCTATCTATCTATCTATCTATCTATCTATCTATCTATCTATCTATCTATCTATCATCCATCCATCCATCCATCCATCCATCCATCCTCCTGCCCGCCCGTCTATCTATCTATCTATCTATCTATCTATCTATCTATCTATCTATCTATCTATCTATCTATCTATCTATCTATCTATCTATCTATCTATCTATCTATCTATCTATCTATCTATCTATCTATCTATCTATCTATGGTGACTCATCCTATCCTGTTTGTTCCATCAGAGTCTTGTCATTTTCTTTAAGGTTTGGGGATGTGACAAATCCACAGCACAAAAATGCAAAACATTCCCAGGCATCAAAACTATTCATTCTGCCAATAATGCAAATTTCTGACAAGTGTTCAATAAAAGGTCTGAATTAATTTACATCAGTTCATTCTTCAGAAAACAATTATAGATTGAACATTATCCAGTTATGATGATCTCGTACTCCTCCTCCTCCTCCTTCACTCAACAAACACAGATAAGATGTTCTTGGATACATCAGTGAAGCTTTGTGATATTTATCTTATTTTGCAGTTTTGTTTTTATTTTTACTTCATATTTCTGCCTATATTTGTATATTTGGTCAGTTTAAGGAGTTGGATTGGTTTGGATAAGTGGTTGCACATCATAAGTTTATACTGAATTGCTTTTAGCAGAAATATTCACAGTTGTAGTCTGGTGTGGTTGTAAGACGTGTTTTATCATTTGCTCAGTGGTATAAAATATGCCAGAACAAAGAGGCATGCTGTTTCTATTTGTTTGTTTGGTTTGTTACAGTACAGTGAAATGAAACTTTCAGCTTAATGTAATAACTACATTTTTTCTTGTACCATCAATATAAATCTACATTACAGACCCAACACATTTATATGGTTATATGAGACTTAAAACAGTCATTTATGTGATTCCAGAGACCAAAAATAACACATTTTTATGATTCTAGACTAAAAATCTCACCGTTATATTTTCAAACTGAAAACACTTGTATGATTCAAGATGTAAGAGTAAATTAAATCACATTTATATGGGTTTAGACTCAAAAACAGTCACTTTTATATGATTTCAGATGCAAAACGAGTCACATTTATGATGTTAGATTCAAAAACAGTCATGTTTAAATTACTTCAGTCTCAAAAACATTCATGTTTATATTATTTCATACTCAAAAACATTGACATCTATGGTTTCAGACTCAAGAACAGTCACATTTATTTGATTTCAGATGCAAAAACAGGCACATTTATTTGACTTCATACTAAAAACAGGCACATTTATGATTTCAGACTCAAGAGCAGTTACATTTATATGATTTTATATTCAAAAACATTGACATTTATGGTTTCATACTCAAAAACAGTCACATTTATTTGATTTCAGATGCAAAAACAGTCATATTTATAATGTTAGATTAAAAAATATTCACATTTACAACATATTTACACATAAACATTCATAAAGTATATCTGTCTATTTTATTTCATACTCAAAAACATTCACATTTATGGTTTCAGACACAAAATCAGTCACATTTATATAATGTCATACTCAAAAACAGTCACATTTATAATGTTAGACCCAAAAAGAGTCACATTTATATCATTTCAGATTAAAAAACCGTCACATTTTTTGTTTTAGATGCAAAAACAGTCACATTTATATCATTTCAGACTCAAAAACAGTCACATTTTTAATTTTAGACCCAAAAACAGTCACATTTACATAATGTCATATTCAAAAACAGTCACATTTTTAATTTTAGACCCAAAAACAGTCACATTTACATAATGTCATATTCAAAAACAGTCACATTTTTAATTTTAGACCCAAAAACAGTCACATTTATATAATGTCATACTCAAAAACAGTCACATTTATAATGTTAGACCCAAAAACAGTCACATTTATATCATTTCAGACTCAAAAACAGTCATATTAACATTTTCAGTCAAATATATATGCTTCCAGACAGACGAGCAGTCACATTTATACAATTTCTGACTCAAATTCAATCACATTTATATGACGGGTCTACAATTGGTCAGCCCACACATCTAAATAAACCCTCAGAATGCTGTGTTTCGCCGTCCTCTGGGATGCAGAGTGTTGCCAAGGTCATTTGCTGCTGTTTGTGTATGCTCTGCTGGTCAGCCGCACAAAGTAATTTGAGTGACTGTTTTGCTGTGTGTGAAAACAGTGGAGGTAGGCTATATTTGCTTTGGGTGATTGTATTTCCTGACTGATGTGCTGTTTTTCCGAGCTCGGTTATAGTGTTCGTGTGTGTGTGTGTGTGTGTGTGTGTGTGTGTGTGTGTGTGTGTGTGTGTGTGTGTATGTGTGTGCGTTTGGTTGTGTGTCGAGATGACTGCACTTGACTAGGGCATAAAACTTGTGCAGGACATTTATGACTGCTCTCTGCGACTGTGTGTGTAACGGTGTATATATCTATTGATATTAGGAAGAAACGTGGCATTAGGAAGCGAAGGAAACGAGGGGAAAGTGAGTATTCGCAGCCACATAGATTGTCTAGGCTGACAAACGGAGGCGTGTGCATCATTACTCCCTCGTGGCCCATTCACATGCAGTCAGAACAAGGTATTTAAATTGCTAATCCTACCCTTTTAGTACCCTTTACCATATGCAGCCTGTATTCCCATATAGTCAGGCCATTTAGCATATATCTCATTGACTCGAACAGAGAGTAGGTGTCGCGCTGCATTAGTACCTGGGCCTTGATAGAGCCACAGCACTCAGCGTGGTCCCATTGGCAGCTCCCTCCGCTGTTTAATGGACAGACTCCGTTCACCTCACAGCTGTTAACCATATCTCACGCTAATGGAGTGTTTACTACCAGAAACCTCCACCAGCAAATCCTGTTGATTCTCACAACACTTCACCGTATGAAGAGTGGCTGCGGATTAATACGGTGGAAACGCGCTTCGTATACAAAAGAATGCGCTGCATGTAAGAGGCCGTTTACACCAGTGGCGGCTGCTCGTCTTTCAGAGGGGGGAAGCTCATTGTCGGCTTACATCAAAAAAAAAAAAAAAAAAATTGTCAAGTTATTTAAACATAAATTTGGCCCTCTGTTCTTTTTTAAGACTTGAAAAGCACTTGGAGAGTGCAGACCTCCGCCAAGGCAGATTAGCCAATCATCACCAAAATTTAATCATTTGTTCTTTGTGCCAGTATCAGCATTTCCTGAAATTTTCATCCAAATCCATCAATAACTTTTTGAGTTATCTTGCACACAGACAAACAGACAGGCAGACAAACCAACGGCAGCAAAACCTCCTTGGCGGAGGTAAAAATGGTCAGTGAACTTATCGTACCAAGTAAGCGTCTTTTCCAGGGACTTGATGTTAGTTCACTCTGACCTAGCCGATAGTATGATTGCTTTAACTATCTACAAAACGATATTAAACTCGAACAAGAAATGATTAAATTATGTAACTGAAACAAGAAAACGTTGAAATTATGTTAAACTGAAACAAGGAAGTACAATGACTTTTATTTACAGTGCAAAAATGCACAAGTAATTTCGTAATGGTTTCTCTCTCGATTTCACAGCAGAATGTGCGACGGTATTAAACTGAACTCTGTCAGTGAAGGAGTAGATCTCAAAATAGCTGTCAATCAAACGGTATTCAGCCTTTCGACTGATCCTCCAATCAGCACGCGGAAGCCCAGCATCCAGCCCGGCCGAGCTCCGCCCACAGCTCCATTCACCCCCAGAGACGCCGAGCATCCGGGAGCGGGACAACATCGTGGCATTTATCCAATTACCGTCCAGTTTTGAGACAATGAAAAAAACTGTTCCACTCAGTCCCATTGAAGTGCATGGACGCTGAGCGTCTACGGGCAAATGCACTGAGCAGAGATCGAATGAGAAAACAGCGCAACGGGAATGTATGAGAAGTGAACAACATCAAGTCTGTTGATTTGTGATAAAGCTGATTCTGAACAAACTCATCTGTGAGATGAACGTGTTCTAACACATTTGTAGTCAATAAAATGTCAACACAACTGAACATGTTTGACCATTTAATTTTCGTAATTTTAAGGGAAGCTGAGCTTCCCTTGCAGTCTATGAGAAATCACCTGTGGTTTACACATAACTGGGGATTTTTGAAAACAAAGATTTTTTCTGCGTTTGTGCCTGTCGTTTACACAATGATGATGGGCACGTGCACTGAAAACAAAGGTTTCTAAAAACTCTGGCCAAAGTGGAGATTTCTGCAGATCTCCGTTTTCGCGTTTGCGTATAAACAGAGGGAAACCCGAAAACGGAAATTCTCAGATGGTCATCACAATTTTTGAAGGAAATATTCTACCACTTCACATGTGATGATACAGTTTAGAGCAGGGGTCTCAAACACGTGGCCCAGGGGCCAAATGCGGCCTGTCAAAGGTTCTAATCCGGCCTGTGTGATGAATTAGCAAAGTGCAAAAATTCCACAGTCAAGGCTGTTGATTTTATGTTAGTTCAGGTTCCACATAAAGACTAGTATGATCTCCAGTAAAATAATAGTATAATAACCTACAAAAAATAATGGCTTAACAATTTTCTGCCTGTTACTAAGTGTTTAGTGTCTTCGTAGATCGGTTCCATAACGCACATGTACAAATGATAAATTGAGGCACAATATTGTTAATATTGCACTTATTTTTCTTAAGAAATTTCAGTTTTTTTAGGTTATTCACATCTTTTTCGTTTGGATAGTTTATAAAAGTAAGTATTTTCATAATTTAATGGGAGGGTTTTGCACTAAAACAAAGACAATTATTTGGAGTTGTCATTATTTATAGATTATTGTACTATTATTTTACTGGTCCGGCCCACTTGAGATCAAATCGGGCTGAATGTGGCCCCTGAAAGAAAATGAGTTTGAGACCCCTGGTTTAGAGGAAGAGGATGGAGCGGATAGGTGAAGTTGTTGTTGTTGTTGTTATTGTTTTTTTGTTTTTTTTTCTCTTGCTTTTTTATGATGGGCAAATAAATAAATCACATCAAAATCAAGTTACAAATATTAAATGAGAAAATAAGGACGTTTGCTAGTGAATGTTAGCATCTTAGCTAATTAGCGCTCACTACATCTGCTAAACAGAATCTTTGTTAATTTACTTGATATAAAATAAGGCTTTTGTGAGGTGTTTCGTGTCATACTTAATATTTTGTTTATTTTATTTGCTTATCTATCCTTAACTGTTCTGTCCAGTTCAGTAGAAGGTAAATGAAGTCATCATTTACGTCCGTGCACAGCGGTCTACGTGAGCTAAAGACAAAACATAACTGAAAAACAGACGCAGCTGTTAACGACTACAGAGCTAACATGGTTTGACCCAGAATTCAAACCCTTTTTCATCCCCTCTGTCACATCAGAAAATCAATTTGTAATTATAAAAAAAAAAAGTCACCGGCTCTGGAACCAGGAAAACTACATCTCCATAGTTTCATATCGGAAGTGACATTTTGTTGTGATTCTTTTCAGGATTTTGATTGGTTAATGCACATTATCCCTTCATCATTCCTTCCATTAGTACCATTACTTCATGGTACCTAACAAAGCAGGTACACTCACTGTTCATGCAGAGGTGGACCTTACAGACCCTGTAGACCACACTGGACCTGAGATTGTTGACACTGTCTTGTAATGTGTAATGGAAATTACCAAAAATAGTCCCTTTCCCGATAAAGATGTTTCCATGTGTTATTAGAGCTGTTTTTAAGTAAAATACACAACAATATCATCTGCGAATCCATTTTCCTAATTAAAATAATCGAGTGTTTGCTGGATAAACAAGGACAAGATGAAAATGACATAAAGGACGAAACAAGATGAAACAATAAAAACCGAGTAAAAGATGGAACAAGAGGAAAATGATGTAAAAGACACTTTCAGGCAGAGTTTGACAGCAGAAAACACATTAACATATTTGTCTTCATTAGCATTACAATTGTTTCCTGTGTTAGTTGGTGTGTGTTGTTACATCTAATGTTACTTGTCAGTATTAGAACTGATTGTTGGCTTTATACTTTAATCCATGGTTAATGTTACCACATTTCAGCAAAGCATATTTAATAAATAGTCAGCAGGGTCCATATGGGTGCTTGAAATCCTTGAAAATGCTTGAATTTTAATGTGTTTTCAAGGTCTGGAAAGTACTTGAATTTTAGTTTAAGTGCATGAAAATACTTATAATTATAACTCTGTGGTGTGATATTTATTTATTTATAACATTAATTCTGTCGGGTTAGATTTTAAGCCAAAGCTACTTACAGAGAGGTGATGTATTTTTTTGAAAAATAAAACTTTATATCAAAAAAAAGAAAATAACTAAGTGTTCTCAGGTCGACTCCATGTAAATTTTTATGTTAATCTTTGTCTTGGATGCCAAGTGGCTTCCTTTTTTTTTGGGATAAAACTGTGTTCTTCTAAACTTTTTGCTATTATGAAACATAATTTTAGATGTTTATAGTATAATATAATGTACATCATTGTGATAAATCGCCAAAAAAATAAATAAATCATGAGTGTCCATATATGTACTCCTGTAGATATGTATTTTACCCCAGCGATAAAGTGCTGTGCTGGAAAAAATGCAAAATGACCCTTGAAATGTGCTTGAATTTGACCTTTAAAAATGCGTACAAACCCTGAGTCAGTAATATATAGACATGATATTATTAGTTTTTATTTTTATTTATTTATTTATTTTTAAAATGAGTGTCAGGAAAACATTATGACTTTGTGTTGACAAAAACTTTGGAAACCATTTTTACAGACTCATTGTATTTTAGGAATTTGTTTTGCCTCGCATTTAATGTTATAGATGCAACATGTTTCAAAATATCACTCCTTTAAATCACAGCTTATATCATGATTTAAGACCCCACTTCTTCGGAAAATGTTCATATCACAGATGAGTTCTTCCGGAAATATAATAATGATTTTTTTTTTTTATACTTGATACTGTAGTATAATATATTGTACTATAGGGTTTTTGATTATATTCAGTATGTAGTCTAATAGCCTGTAGTAAAGTGTTTTATCATACAGTAAAACATCCTATAATTCAGAACTTTATGTGGATTTTATATTGAAGTGTAATGTTTGGAATAGTAAACCGAAATATGCAAAACAAACAGATGCTAGTACAGTATAACTTGCTTTATTACAGTATAAGAGTGAAGGATCTGGTCAAAATATCATATGACATTTATTCTGGAGTAGAATCATGAGTCAAAGAATCACACATAGTATTCGAAATGATGTATTCTTGCATCATTTTGAGCCATTATTATTGCAATATTTGTATAAGTTGGATAGTACATCCACTGGCCACTTCATTAGGTACATCTGTACAATTGCACTTTAATACAGTACATCAATGTGCATATAATATGAATATGTAACAGGCCAATCACAATGCAGCAACTCAGTGTAGACATAATTAAGACGATCTGCTGAAGTGCAAATTGAGCATCAGAACGAGGAAGACAAGTGATTAAAAGACTTTGAATGTGGTTGTTGGTGCCAGACGGGCTGGTCTGAGGATTTCAGAAACTGCTGATCTACTGGGATTTTCATGAACAGCCATCAGTATATGGTTTACAGAAAATGGTCCAAAAAAAGAAAAAAAAAAAACATCCAGTCTGGCTGTTTTCTGGGTCAGAGGCAGATGCTCAGACTGGTTAGAGCTGATAGAAAGACAACGAGTCAAAAAAAAACACTGATTATGAGCAAAGTATGCAGAAAAGCCTCTCTGAATGGGCTACAGCAGCAGCATATACACTCACCGGCCACTTTATTATGTACACCACACCAAAGCAAGGTGTACCTGATGAAGTGGCCGGTGTGTATTCTAGTATAACCTTATGTTTTATGCAGATGTGAGACAGCGATCCTCATTAGAAGTAAACAGGGTTTGTATTGACCTGCACCAAACGGTTTGTGGATCGGAAATTAAAAAGCTGTATCGGGACATCTGTAATTAGACCTGAACAAAAACAAATATAGAACAATAAAGATAAAATCTGGTTCCAATTCATTATGGCACTTTAAATGCGCCCCTTCTGCCCCAGTGAATGTGATGTTAAACGGTAGAGGAATCCCTCCTTTGTGCAATAAAACAACGCAATGTTTTAACCCATAAAAACCCAAAACTTCACCAGTGACCAAAACCATCAACTCATCTAAAATGCTTAATAACGTCTGGTTCACTAAGATAGATAACACTGGGTTACAAAAAAATGTTTTTTGCAAGTTGTCAAGGTTTTTTCAACTAAATTAGGACCATTTTGCACCGCTAAATCCAAAAATGACATCTGTTTTTCTCAATCAGGTCAGGTTTTTTTGCTCATTTGATTTTGAAAAATTTGATCTTCTCACAAAATTGATTACATTTTTGTGACTTTATCAGCTGATTTTTTATATACTTCTCACCCAAAATAGGTTTTAAGAGAAAAAAAAAATCATTTTCTAACAGGATTCCTGTTAGGTACAATGGTGTATTCACCACAGATGTAGCAGAATACGTCAGGCTTATTTTTGCAAGATCTTCTAGTCGAAGCCATTTCATTCACCTGTAATATTAAAAAAGCCACTAATCATAAATTGGCAAAAGTAAAATCTTCAGAACTCGTTTATTGCAAGAAATATGAAAGAATTTTGTATCATATGATGTGAAAATGCCCATAAATGTAAGCAAAAATGTTAAAAAGCCAATATGTAGCATAGTTCAGAAAGTTGACTTGATTGAGCAAAATCAATGTGATTTTTGGATTCAGCACACCAAAATGATCCTAAATCAGCTCAAAACACTTAAACAAATTTGTTGTTGACCAGTGTTATTGGTGTAAAATGCAGTTTTGTCATCTTTTCATGGCCATCAGATTTGACCTATTTGGACATTCAGAGGCTCTGTAGTTACCATGGAAACACCGTCATCTTCTACAACATTGATTCACCTGTAAGACCCATGGATTGGATCAGTGACAGTGGATGGAGACACTTGTTTTTATATTCAGTTATTGATATCTTTGCTGAAAAAATCACTTTTTCTACAGTTTTCTCGGTTTTTGATATAATAACCCTCAACTTTACTCTGAGCTTTAATGAACATCTACAAGATCAGGAAATAAGATATAGGAAAAAACTGATTTTTACCGTAAAAACACAAAATGAGGATAATATTAGAATAAAGACTAGAAATGAGAAAAATACACTTGGTACGATTTGGATTTTTTTCCAATGTATGTGCAGGGTTTAGTCCATGATGAACCCATAAAGACCCAAAAATCCACCAGCGACCAAAACCATCTACTGATCGAAAATGTTTAATACCCGTTGATCCATTAATCTTGTCAATACGTGTAAATAATTGGTGTAAAATACAGTTTGTTAACTTTTGATGGTCATCAGATATGACCCATGTGGACATTCAGAGGCTCTGCAGTTACCATGGAAACACTGTCATCTTCTACAACATTAATTCACCAGTAAAACCCATGGAGTTGGATCAGTGACAGTGGATGGAGACACTTGTTTTTATATTCAGTTATTGATATCTTTGCTGAAAAAAAATCACTTTTTCTACAGTTTTCTTGGTTTTTGATATAATAACCCTCAACTTTACTCTGAGCTTTAATGAACATCTACAAGATCAGGAAATAAGATATAGGAAAAAACTGATTTTTACCGTAAAAACACAAAATGAGGGTAATATTAGAATAAAGACTAGAAATGACTAGAAATGAGAAAAATACACTTGGTACGATTTGGATTTTTTTCCAGTGTATGTGCAAGGTTTAGTCCATGATTAACCCATAAAGACCCAAAAATCCACCAGCGACCAAAACCATCTACTGATCGAAAATGTTTAATACCCGTTGATCCATTAATCTTGTCAATACGTGTAAATAATTGGTGTAAAATACAGTTTGTTGTCTTTTGATGGTCATGAGATATGACCCATTTGGACGTTCAGAGGCTCCGTAGTTACCATGGAAACACTGTCATCTTCTACAACATTAATTCACCTGTAAAACCCATGGAGTTGGATCAATGACAGTGGATGGAGTTGCTTGTTTTTATGTTGTTATTGATATCTTTGCCAAAAAAGTCACATTTTCTTGAGTTTCCTCTGTTTTTGATGTAATAACTTTCAAATTTCCTCTGAGCTTTAATAAACATCTACATGATCAGTGAATTAAGTAGAGGAAAATACATGATTTATACTGAAAAAACACAAAATGAGGACAATAATATTACAATCAATGGTGATAAATCACCTAAAAATGAGGTTAAATACAGAGAACAAGAAAAGCACTCAGAGAGCGCAGACCTCCGCCAAGGCAGATCAGCCCCACCACCACCACCACCAAAATTTAATCATTTGTTCCTTGTGCCAGCATCAACATTTCCTGAAAATTTCATCAAAATCCGTCCATAATTTTTTGAGTTATTTCACCAACAGACAGACAGAAAGACAGACAAACCCAGATGAAAACATAACCAAAACTAGAAAAGCACTCGGAGAGCACAGACCTCCGCCAAGGCAGATCAGTGGGCCCCCATGCCCCACAACCCACCCCTGATCACCACCAAAATTTAATCATTTGTTCCTTGTGCCAGTATCAACATTTCCTGAAATTTTCATCCAAATCCGTCCATAACTTTTTGAGTTATCTTGCACACAAACAGACAAACCAACGCTGACAAAAACATAACCTCCTTGGCGGAGGTAACAAAACAAAACAAAAATCATTTGGGAACTGTTACAAAAGTAGCACTGGGTCTTTATAGGTTAAATAAGGTTCTTTGTTTGCGTTTTTTTCATTCAGACTTGTGTTTCGGGCAGTTTTTTCGCTGTACCGGATGGTTAGTGGTGGAAATACAATGTGCCCCATAACCAGGACATGGTTTCTAAACTGTGATCCGAGTCAAACCATAATAATACTCCATGTAGCTGTTGTTTTCTTGTGATCACTGGCTAGGTTCATGAGCTCTGTGACAGTGTGTGTGTGTGTTTGTAAAAAGGCCATTAAAATGGACTGCCTGTATTGCCATTGCTGGTTTTATCTTCCCCATTTCTCCTGCTTTTGGCCTGACTGCATTCCCAGGAGGCTCTGCATTATTCCTCATCCTCCCTTTCTCTTTGTCTCTCTCCCCGATGACTATCAATCTTCATTTTGGTTCATTAGGCAGCATTAATCAAACAGGCTAAAGGGGGGAAGTGTCTGTGCAGCCTGTCAGCGGGCTGCTGTCCTTCCAGGCGTCTCTGCTGCTGCCCAGAAGGCTGTTCAGCTTCGCCTCATAAACACAAAACGTTGTCAGTGCATGTACAGTCGTGGAAAAAAATATTAGACCACCCTTGTTTTCTTCAATTTCTTGTTCATTTTAATGCCTGGTACAACTAAAGGTACATTTGTTTGGACAAATATAATGATAACAACAAAAGTAGCTCATAAGAGTTTCATTTCAGAGCTGATATCTATCCATTTTCCATGGTTTTCTTGATAACACTGGTCAACAACAAATTTATTGTTTAAGTGTTTTGAGCTGATTTAGGATAATTTTGGTGTGCTGAATCCAAAAATCACATTAATTTTGCTCAATCATGTCAACTTTCTGAACTATGCTACATATTGGCTTTTTAACATTTTTGCTTACATTTATGGGCATTTTCACATCATATGATACAAAATTCTTTCATATTTCTTGCAATAAACGAGTTCTGAAGATTTTACTTTTGCAAATTTATGATTAATGTTTTTTTTAATATTACAGGTGAATGAAATGGCTTCGACTAGAAGATCTTGCAAAAATAAGCCTGACGTATTCTGCTACATCTGCGGTGAATACACCATTGTACCTAACAGGAATCCTGTTAGAAAATGTTTTTTTTTCTCTTAAAACCTATTTTGGGTGAGAACTATATAAAAAAAATCAACTGATAAAGTCACAAAAATGTAATCAATTTTGTGAGAAGATCAAATTTTTCAAAATCAAATGAGCAAAAAAACCTGACCTGATTGAGAAAAACAGATGTCATTTTTGGATTTAGCGGTGCAAAATGGTCCTAATTCAGTTGAAAAAACCTAGACAACTTGCAAAAAACATTTTTTTGTAACCCAGTGTAACAACCAAAATCCCTTCAGTTCTTACATCAATACCTATACCATTATACTGACAAAAACAGTGCTTTTAGGCATTCCATGTTTTCTTTTCTGCCTGTTTTAGTCCCATGATACACACAGGAAGTAGCAGTTGTTTACATAACCGTTGTTTTTGGTGATTTTTGATGGTCTAATAATTTTTTCCACGACTGTATGTAGATATTCATAAAAGCTCAGAGTAAATTCAAAAGTTGTTGGATCAAAATCACTCAGAAAAAAATGAGGAAAAAATGACTTTTTCAACAAAATATATCATGAACTGAACATAAACTTGGTTTATGTTCTATATCTATATCTGTTGGTGTCAAGTCTTAATGTTTCTGAAGTTATTTTTCCTATTTTTGGGGGTCTTTGTAGACTCACTTAGCCAGATTGAGGACTCCCCTCCAAAATACAAGTTGTTAAACCCATAAAGACCCAGTGCTACTCATGTGGTACTTCCAAAATAGTTTTTTCCATATATTTAAGTATTTTAATATCCTCTGTATTTTGTGTTTTGTTGTTGTTGTTGTTTTTTTACAGTAAACTAAAGGTTTTTCCTATATTTAATTTACTGATCATGTATATGTTCATAAAAGCTTAGATTAAAGTTGAAGGTTATTATGTCAGAAACAGAGAAAACTAAAGAAAAAATTACTTTTTCGACAAAATTGATCATTATTTGAATATAAACCAAGTGTCTCCATCCACTGTCATTGATCCAACTCCATGGGTTTTACTGGTGAATCAATGTTGTAGAAGATGACGGTGTTTCCACGGTACACACAGGACTTAGTACTTGATTGCATAACCATGGTTTTTGATGATTTTTGATGGCCTAATATTTTTTTTTCATGACTATATGTAGATATTCATAAAAGCTCAGAGTAAATCCAAAGGTTGTTAGACTGAATAAGAAAAAAATGAGGAAAAAAAAGACTTTTTCAACAAAATATATCATTAACTGAACATAAACCAAGTGTCTCCATCCACTGTCATTGATCCAACTCCATAGGTTTTACTGGCGAATCAATGTTGTAGAAGATGACGGTGTTTCCACGGTACACACAGGAGTTAGTACTTGATTGCATAACTATTGTTTTGATAACTTTTGATGGTCTAATAATCTTTTACTCGATTGTATAATATATAGGGTTAGCTGCCTACATGATATGAATGCAGACAAACAAGACGAGAGACTATTAAAACTATGCGTATGTAGCCTTTTACTTGCCGTTATGATACATGTCATATTAAAATCCATTACTTTCCTCACACTGTGGCTACTGTAGATGTAAAATGAATACGAGAGGAGATAACGTCGAAAGGTTATCAAGAGTTTATAGGGCTTTATGTGCATTATCTAAAGAACTGAGAACAAACAGGTTATAGATCTCATGGTGTTGACTGTATTCAGCTTTATTTCATTAAACACCTGGATTTATCCAGATGTTTTATATTTAGTCCGTTCTGTACGAGTTCACACAGACTAATAATACGTAAGAGCGGGTGGAGGGAGTTCTTTCTAAATACTGCGATGTACCTCTCTCTCTCTCTCTCTCTCTCTCTCTCTCTCTCTCTCTCTCTCTCTCTCTCTCTCTCTCTTTCTCAGGTGTGCACAACAGTACACCTGCAGGCACCAGTATAACATGTTCAACTGCATCTTTGGGTTTTCGATTTTATGTTCCGTTTTACAGTCTAATAGAATTTCCCGTTCGCCATAAACCCTCTCCCATGTTGCTGTGATCAGCCCCTGTCCATGGTCCTGAAACATCATTAGACCATCTCCCACATCGCAGGTGTGGCCGTCACAGAAAATTAAATGTTTCATGTTTTTTTTTTTTTTTAGTTTGCATTAAAGATAAATGTTTAACTGTTCGATATGTAATAGGATCTACCATTAACTTACAGGGTTATTTTAAAAGAATGAACCGATTTCATTACGCAATATTTTAACCCTTTCATGCACGAATTATGAGAACCTTAATCAAATTTTTTTCCTGAGTGTTTTTATTCCGCTTTAGGCATGAAAAAAACAATGCGACTGAAAATTTTCTTCTGAAAAATAAGTAAATAATAAATAAATAAATAAATAAAAATTAGTTAAATTTTTTTTGTAAAAAATACATACAAAAAATAATGAAAAAAATAAAAATTCTTATGAACCTATTTTTCATGAAGTTGCAAAAATGTCCACTCAGCTGAACACCACACGTTTAATTTTTTATGCACAGAAACATGTATTTACTGATAAATTGTGTGAAAACTACGGAGAGGGCTTGTGATTCTGGGGGTTTATGCTCAGGAGAGATCTACATAATGTTACCAATTCATGTCAGAAAAGATATGTAGTGTCTTAAAACTTTAATAAAAATATGTGTAAAAAAAAAAGAAAATGAAAAAAAAAACAATGAAAAGAACAACAAAACCCATGAATATGTAAGAGAACAGCTGTAGAAGAGCTGTCCACTGGAGTGACCACTGTGCATGAAAGGGTTAATAAGGAAAAGCAATAGAAAACTCCAGCCAAGTCACAAGTATTCTACTCACAATCAACTTTTATTTCCTGTCTTACAAGTGTTCAGTGTGGCCACCACCTGCAGCATGGACAACATCAATGCGATAAGACGCGTATCAGCATATCACGATCCACTGAGTCGGTCGCTGTTGTTATTTGATGTTTAAGATCATCGAGGAAGCCATTCAAAACTTAGAAAACTAATCTTTCAAATGATCACTGACTCATTCCATGACAATGCTTGAGAACTGAAGCAATGCCTGTTCTTTTTGAATAACCCTGTAAAAAAGAATAAAGCCTGTTGATTGCTTGTTTTTTCATGATTTAAAACAAACAAACAAAAACACACACACACACACCCTCTGTTTTTTTGACAAATCGCACCCTGCCCACACCCATAGTACCTTCTGTTTTTTTCTTTACAGCTCCCACGATATAACGTTTGCAAACTGTATTTCCTGTTCTTTATCTTTGTTTTTGTAGTAACATCCAAAACAAACTAGATGTATTACAGATGAGAGATGAATTTCTCTCACAGGGCTAAAAATACACATGTTCAGAGTGTCAGGCATTGCAGCACATTTGCATTCTTCATATTTTTCCTCATTGAGAGACAATGCATTAGGGATCGCTGTGCTATTACTTTGCTTTGATCTGACAGATTACATCTATGCGTCTCATTCTGGATTCACCACGGCCTGTCACTTCGCTCTCCATTCTGCTCAGAATTCGAGCATTAGATGCCTCTTTTATGGGCACACATGCCTGCTTTCAGCTCATGAATTAAAGTCTGTTTAGCGCCGACAAGGATAACAAAACAGCCTCCATTACCCGACTGGATTCAGAAGAATTCACACAGATCTTCATTCTGCAAGAGATATATCTGATGTTTTACAGCAGACTCTTGTTTATTAATTCTTCGTGTTAAGTTTCTTCCTTACGTGACTCTTGTTTGTTCCTTACGTGATCATCCGCCATCCCATACTCAGTACTTCAGTCGCTAATACAGGAAATACACTAGATAATTTCAAAGATGACGATATCTTATTAGCTTAGCGCTGGAATTGCTAGATCAGCTGCAATAGAAATTAATATATTCTGACTCTGTTACACTCAATGTTGGAACTATCGGCCCCCCAGAACTAGGGCTGAAAGATATATCGTTATCGTATCTACAGGGTGGGGAAGCAAAATTTACACTGAACATTTAGTTGTTTTTTCTCAGCAGGCACTACATCAGTTGTTTTGAAACCAAACATATATTGATGTCATAATCATACCTAACACTGTTATCCATACCTTTTCAGAAACTTTTGCCCAGATGAGTAATCAGAAAAGCAAACGTCAAAGAGTGTGTGATTTGCTGAATGCACTCGTCACACCAAAGGAGATTTCAAAAATAGTTGGAGTGTCCATAAAGACTGTTTATAATGGAAAGAAGAGAATGACTATGAGCAAAACTATCACGAGAAAGTCTGGAAGATACTATTAAAGAAGAATGGGAGAAGTTGTCACCCGAATATTTGAGGAACACTTGCGCAAGTTTCAGGAAGCGTGTGAAGGCAGTTATTGAGAAAGAAGGAGGACACATAGAATAAAAACATTTTCTATTATGTCAATTTTCTTGTGGCAAATAAATTCTCATGACTTTCAATAAACTAATTGGTCATACACTGTCTTTCAATCCCTGCCTCAAAATATTGTAAATTTTGCTTCCCCACCCTGTATATCTAGATATGAACATTCAAGATATTAATATCGATAAAGTAACGATATAAACGATATAGATTTCCCCCGCACTCGCCCTGCATGTACAGCTCTGGAAGTCACAACAAATTTAATTTTTACGAGTGGCCTTGAATGCATCGCTAAGGCCAGCCAACCACGAACCTTATTTCATACTTGCTGTGGATCGACAGCTGAAGCCACTGCACTTTCCACATTCTTTTGTATTACGATGTTTGTATTTTTCTGAAAAATGCTTGGTTTTCACCGAACCCATAGTCATATCATATCGTATTGATATCGCGATATCTGGCATGAATATCGAGATATGAAATTTTGTCCATATCGTTCTACCTACCCAGAACCCAGAAATAGGTCCATATTTCATCGCCATTTATTACAACGGGAGTCTATGAAAGTGTCGCAACTCTGTTTATATCAAAGGCTCTGCACAACGCCAATACATAGGGATGTACCGATGCCGATACCAGTATAGGGTATCGGTCCGATACTGAGTGCGTGTACTTCTACTTGTACCAAGGTTATAATAGTTTTGGATTTTTCATGATAGTTTAGTTTTATTTAGTTTAGACTTTTTTTTCTGTAATTCAGTTAGTTTCAATTAGTTTTTAGAGCAGGTTTGCTAGTTTTTAATATTTTTGTTTTTTCTAAATGCTTAGTTTTACTTTCGTCTTAATATTAGTTTTAGTTTTTTCATATCTTTTATCTTCCTCACCGTCATATTCAAATAAATCCAATACAGGACTCTGCTGCTTTCTCCCAACTTTAGTCTCGATTTTGCCAGGTAGAGTAAGGAAGAGAAGCCGACTCTAAACAACAAGCGATGTGAAGTGACGGACCGTGAAGTGCCGTATGGTGCCAGCAGATAAAATTGCTCGAGCAAAATAAATCGATTTCGTATCAATCCGACATTGACAAAAACGAAAACTAAGGGAATTTTATTCATAATTTTTATAAGTTTTATTTAGTTTTGTAAGCACACAATACAGTTTCAGTTAGTTATTGTTTTTTCTTTTAATTATAGTTTTTATTTCAGTTAATGAAAATGTTTTTTCAATTCTAGTTTTCGTCATTTTGTTAGTCATTTCGTTATAATAACCTTGACTCGTACTCGTAAAAAAGCTCCGATACAAACACACTTATACCACTTTACGGCAGCGTGATGTTCACAGTTAAGTGCAGCAGGTACGTGGCGGCGGAGTAATGTTAGCGGTGTGGCAATTTTTCAAAATAAACGACGGTGACAAATGTAACGGTGACTAAAAGTTATGTTAAAGACACAGACGGATACAGATGGAGCGTTCATTCCATCCTCTACCAACAGTCTGATCGTAATTCTGTCCGTTTTCCGGGTGCTTGCGGATACCCAGATGGAGAATTCAGAGCAGTACCATCAGGAACGGTGGAGGTAGCGAATTTTTTCAAAGAGCGACTGTGTAAGTTAGAGAAAAACTACTGACATATTCATGACAACTACCCTCATCAATATCAACATTAGTATCCACATTAGTATTACCTCCTCTGTCGTCACTCTGTCGTTTGTTATTATTTACCTTAAAACTTTACTTTTCTATGTGGTATTGGCCAGTATGGTTAATTAAGAATGGCGCCCCCTGGTGGATTAATTGACAAATGCTCATTCCAACACATTAAATGTCAGTAGCAGCACTTTGTTCCAGTCAGACTAATGACAACGACAATAAAACATATTTACAAAAGGAACTAAGAACTGGAATGGTATTATTAAGTACTCATATCGGTACTCGGTATCGGCAAGTACTTGTACTTGTACACAGTAAATTTGCCAGTGTAAAAAATGCAGTGTCAAAGTATTTTAATTCTTTCGGAGTTATTCCAACAATGGACAGAGTAAAATTTAACAAGATAACTTCCAGTGTTGGTGAAAATAATTGGAGTTAACAGAGGTTTTACACTGTCAGTGTCATATATTCAGTGTTAAAGTAAATCGACTCTCTCAAAGTTAATTCAACACCGATAAGAGCAAGATACCTTTCAGTGTTAAAAAAATAATGACTCTGAAAAGCCCCGCCCACCAACCTCCGCATTCAGACTGAGTGAGAAGTTCGACTGTGGCATCGCAATCTTCCTCACATCGAAAAACTGCTTTTGTAAGTTTGTGTAAATAAACTATGGCTTTTGTTATTTCATCCATGCAGAATCTGTGTGCAAGAATAAAGTTACGTTGTCGTTGTCAGTGTTGGGTATGTGTTTTCAAATACCGAATTTCAAGTGGATAACGTGATATCGGGTCGGTGGCTTTCATTTTACATGTCATTTTATGTTTACTTTTAATTGCAGTATTTCATTTTTACTTGGAATAAACTGGGTACAGAAATAATGTTATCTTTTTTTCCCCCCTGCAGACACTGGGACTATAGTACATCACATGTAACACCGGTAGGAGGCAGTTAAAAATCAACACTCTTTGGAGTAATTTATTTATCAACATGTAGTGTTAAGTAGGTTTAACACTGGAAAAGTTATTTCTTAGCACTTAACTCTTCAGCGTTGAATGTGAATAACGCTATGGGTGTTACTTCTCACATAGTATAAAACTTGATTGACACTAATTAGTGTAGTGTAAAATATTAACTCTTACTAGAGTAAAGTTGATTCTAGAAATGTAACTCTATGCTCAATGTAAATTTTACACTTTGTAGATAGGGACCATATGTTCACTGAGGTAGTGTTAAAATTAACTCTTTAAGTGTTATACAGGGTGACACAAAAAAAACGGGAACTTTTTAACAATCCAATAAAACCAAGAGTGATGGAAGAAAAATATTTTATTCATAGTAATTGAAACCTTAAAACATGCCATTTAAGAAACAATGATGGAATTTTCATTTTTTAAAATGACTTCCTGTAGATGGCGTCCTCCTGTACGAATGCATTCTCAAAATCTGCTGTTGAGATTCCTCGTTGACCGCTGCAACATCTCAGCTGGGATACTGTGAATTTCATCCTGAATTCTCTGTTTTTACTCATCCAGAGTTCTTGGTTGAGTCGTGTACACTTTACTCTTGAGATAGCCCCACAAGAAAAAAATCACTAACGGACAAATCTGGCGATCTAGGGGGCCAGGAGTACGAGCACTTCTTGGTCGTCCTGTTGGTTTCTTCTTTAGGGCAGATCCAGTCTCTTCAAAGTTATTAATCCAACATTTTATTGCGCGTTTTGATGGAACAGCACCATGACGTCCTAAGGTGTAAAAACGTCGGAACTCCTTCTGCGCAGCTGTCAAACTATCGCCGTTTTTATAAAACATTTTTATGGCTAATGCACGCTGTTGCCTGTTCCACTGATCCATGGTTACTAAAATGGGGGTGTGTTTACTTGCTCAAGGTCACTGTCTCGCAATGCTGCCACTTGCTCATGTCTGCCAATACGCACTTCAAAAATTCCCGTTTTTTTGGGTCACCCTGCATAAACACTGGCAATTTTACTGTGTACTCGGTCTGGAAAAAGGTAGTATCGTTGCATCTCTACTAATAAACAATGTTAGAGAGTGAAGGAAGCCCAGTAGTCGGGATTTAAGAAGAAGATTTATTGATTTCCCGATGTTGATTGTATCCTCATTTGAAGTCTCATTTATCTCTATTTTAGCTGACACTGAATAAAGTAATTAATACAATGTATACATGATACAGTAAATCCAAAGCCAAAATAGGACAAATAAAAAAATAATTAAAATAATGTACATGTTAAACAGCTCAGAAAAGAGTCACTAGTTCAATTTGAGCTTTTATAAATGACCAAGCCATGACAAAACAAAACAGATAGAATTCAACGAGCTACCTCTCAGTGCAGAGAGGCGACTAATTCATGCTGATTTTGACTCGTGGTTAATTTTAGAATCTGGCTGAGTTCCTGCTTGATGTAGTCATTTGACGTCGCATTTAAGGAGAGTCACAGCAGCTCATTCATTAGACAAATGATCAATAATGTGCATCCCTGATGAGCGGTTTGATTTCAGGTATGCGTCGATTGGACAGGAGTGAGAGCAGATAAAACTGTAGCTGGTGAGCAGATGTTTACTTTAACTGACTGATGATTAAGTTTATTTGTTGGCGTCGCTTTCATGAATGTAGAAATATAATTTTAATCAAATTTTTTGAAGCGATCCAACATTTTGATTTTCTTTCATTTGGTCTTGTACAATGGCTCAGAAAGGAAACGCAATGAAATGTGTTTAAGTGTGGAAGATGATTAGTTTGATATGTGTTTGCATGTGTGTTTTAAGATGTTAAAGTTAATTTCACTTTCTTATTACTTACAGTTTTACAGTTTTTAGTCATCTTAGTTTTCACTTTGTTTTACAGATTAAGTAGCACGTTTATTTTGAGGAAATTTATTTTTTTGTTCAGTTAATTAATGAATTTGTTGTATTACAAAACTTCTGCTCGTGGAAGCTGGAAGAAGGGAGGATGAAAAATATGTATATCATCAAATATTATATACTGTATATTTATCAAGTATTCCATAGTTCACTCAACCATTTTTTTTAATCATACCATACCATACCAGCTTTATTTATAAAGCACTTTATGAACTTTACAGGAGGCCAAAGTGCCGTACACCAAACATAAAACAAGGGATTAAATAAGTAAATAAAACTAGTGATAACGCAGGGTGTTAAGTGGGCTAAAAACAACAAAATACAACCATCATAAAAGCAAATACAAATTAAAATCTATTAAGAACAGCATAAAAAAACCAAAAAAAACCCAGACATGTCACTCACTGATTAAAAGCTAATGAGAAAAAGTGCGTTTTTAGATGTGATTTAAAGACATCATGCCACATTTATGAATGACTTAATGGTATGCTGTTTGAAGTAACATAAATGGACAGGCACTGTAAAAAAAAAAAAAAGACTGCAGAATTAACAACAAAAAGTTGTTAAATTGCAACATAAAAAAACTGTAAGTGAAAATACAATGCAAAGTTGTTTTTATGAAAAGATTTTTTGTGTTAATGATTAAATCAAATATAGCTGTTTTAGTTTTTTTTTTTTTTTTCAGGAAGATTATGTTAACAAACCAGATTTATGTGTAGAAATGATGTATTTCAATTGTTTTGAGGAAAATAATGTGGTGCCATTTAAATTGCAAGACCATAATGTTGAAATAACAGCGTATTCTCATACTTTTTTAAAATAAAAAAAGTAGTAAAAAAGTAAATTTAACATGAAACATTATCCTCTGTATGTTGCATTTTTCAGTGTAAATCATGCATTTTCCCTTATATTTAATTGATGTTCATAAAAACTCAGAGTAAATTCAAGGGTTATTACATCAAAAAAGAGAAAACTGAAGAAAAAGTGACTTTTTCAGCAAATCTATCAATAACTGAACATCCACTGTTATTGATCTGACTCAATGGGTTTTGCTGGTGAATAAATGTTGTAGAACAGGGGTGTCAAAGTCATTTTAGTTCCGGGGCCATATTCAGCTAAATTTGATCTGAAGTGGGCCGAACCAGTAAAATAATAACATAATAACCTGTGAATAATGACAACTCCAAATTTTTGTCTTTGTTTTAGTGTAAAAAAAAATTAAATTATGAAAATACTTACTTTTATAAACTATCCAAAAAAAAAAAAAAACCCTGAAAAAACTAAAATTTAAATTAAAAAACGTAAGAAAATTTAGTGCAATTTTAACAATATTATTCCTCAACTTATCATTTGTCCATGTGCGTTATGGATCAGATCTAGAAAGACACTAAACACTGAGGAACAGGAAGAAAAATTGTTAAAATTGTGCTTAATTTTCTTTCGACATTTCAGGTTGTTCATATTTCTTCAGGTTATTCACATTTTATTGTTACAGGATAGTTTGTAAATGTAAATATTTTCATAATTTAATGTTATTTTTGCACTAATTAATTTTTTTTTTTTACTAAATTGAAGGTTTTTTGTCTTTTTTTTTTTGCCTTAATTCAAGATTTTTTCCTAAATTTGAGATCTGTTTTGGCTGAATTGAAGGGTTTTTTTTTTTTTGCTTAATTGAAGTTTTTTTTTCCTTAATTGAAGATTTTTTTTTTTTTTTTTGCTTAATTGAAGATTTTTTTTTTTTACTTAATTGAAGATTTTTTTTGGCTTAAGTCAAGTTTTTTTTTACTTGATTGAAGATTATTTTTTTTGGCTTAATTCTAGATTTTTTTGGCTTAATTGAAGATTTTTTTTTTTTACTTAATTGAAGATTTTTTTGGCTTAATTGAATTTTTTTTTTTTACTTAATAGAACTTTTTTTTTTTTACTTAATTGAAGATTTTTTTTCTTTTTTTTTTGGCTTAATTCAAGATTTTTTCCTTAATTCAAACTAAATTTTTTTTGCTTAATTCAATTCAAGACTGTGGAATTTTTGCACTTGACAAAAACATTCCAGGGGCCGAACTGGACCCTTTGGCGGGCCGCATTTGGCCCCCGGGCCGCATGTTTGACACCTCTGTTGTAGAAGATGACAGTGTTTCCACGGTAACTACGGAGCCTCTGAACATCCAAATTGGTCATATCCGATGACCATGAAAAGATGAAAAATTGCATTTTACACCAATTATTTACGTGAATTGATAGGATTAATGGATCGACGGGTAATAAACAGTTTAGATCAGTAGATGGTTTTGGTCGCCGGTGGATGTTTGGGTCTTTAATCATGGACTAAACCCTGCACATACACAGTTTTCAGTCATCATTCCGTACTGTGGATGCACACTGACACTAAAATCAACATCTTTGCGCGTTTATTCCTAATCCTGCGTGGTCAAATCACAACGCCAGGATCTGTATGAAAATAGAAGTGATGTTTTGAGGTATATTTTTACAGCTCTGATGTGGAACCTGTTTACAGAGGAAACACTGTTGTTCTATTTCCATCTCAGTGGGTCAGAAGGCATCAGATTGCTCACCCATTTCATGCTCATGTGAATGTGGGTTGGAGCGTTTGCCAAAACCTTCGACTGGCAAAACACAGCCCAGGTCTTGACTATTCGACGCGGCGCTCATGTTCATCCAGCCCATAATATCACAGCTGAGGTCTTTGCATTTGTTTTGATGCGGCGGAGCTGGCCGACTTTCAAGGCCGCGCGTGTTCTTTGTCCAAGCTAGTGATTTATCCGACACAGACGTTGGCGTGTTTTTTCTACCGTGCATCTGAAGGGAGGGCGTCCACTGTAAATGGCGACGAATAACAAGGACCGCTGCTTTTGAAACATGTTGATGTCGGCTCCAAAATAAAGAGTGAGATACCAGAATGTTTTGGACAGAGATGAAGGACAATGCCATGTTCAAGTGTGTGAACGTGGCCTTGTGGTTGCAGCCGTGTCGGTTCCAGGCTGAGGCGCTGTTCGAGTGGGGGATTGCAGTGTAGTGGTGCCTGGAGCAGTGGGTATACCCTACATTTTTGCCCATTGCACTTTTTTTTTTTTTTTTAAGTAGTCCAGAAAAATGCCATTTTAGAAACAGTGACATGTCAGACTACTCTATTTAGTTTACCCAAAAATCCATCAGTAGTATTTGCTCACTGTTATAAAGTTATCATGACTTAATCAGGAGCAGTTTGTAGGTTTTACTGGTCACACAAGAGCTGCATGAATGGAAATGTATTCAATGTTAGCCTTTCGTAACATTAGCCTTTTATAGTGTTAGCCTTTTATAACATTAGCCTTTCATAGTGTTAGCCTTTCATAACATTAGCCTCTCACAATGTTAGCCTTTCATAATGTTAGCCTTTCATAACATTAGCCTTTCATAACATTAGCCTCTCATAATGTTAGCCTTTCATAATCTTAGCCTTTCATAACATTAACCTTTCATAACGTTAGCCTTTCATGACATTAGCCTTTCATAACATTACCCTCTCATAATGTTAGCCTTTCATAATGTTAGCCTTTCATAACGTTAGCCTTTCCTAACATTAGCCTCTCATAATGTTAGCCTTTCATAATGTTAGCCTTTCATAACATTAGCCTTTCATAATGTTAGCCTTTCATAACATTAGCCTTTCATAACATTAGCCTCTCGTAATGTTAGCCTTTCATAATGTTAGCCTTTCATAATGTTAGCCTTTCATAAATTTAGCCTTTCATAACATTAGCCTTTCATAATGTTAGCCTTCCATAACATGACCCTTTCATAATGTTAGCCTTTCATAATGTTAGCCTTTCATAACATTACCCTACTAACATAGTATTACATCACATAGTAATAAGTATTGGCGACAACATCTCTTCTCGAAAATGTGCAGTCATGTGATCAGTAGTTTAAAACAGCGATTCATTCTGAAACCACCTTAAAACTTACCTCAGAATTATGTATTCCATGAAAGTAGGTTCTCTCGATATGTGTCACTCACTTGAAGGAGGTTTATTCTGGCTTTCTCTTTTTTTTTTTTTTTTTTGACAGTTATTTTTTTATTGAGTTTTTTACAGCAGTAGTGCAAAAAAAAAAATCTAAACAATAAGAATTGTTGTTTGTAAACAGAACTAAACATATACAAAACACACATACAACAAAACAAAGAAAAAAAAAAAAAGAAAAAAAAGCCACCTATCATCCTGGACAAATGTAACAAAGTTCGTGAGACGCAAACTTACACTTAAACATAGGTACAACAAAATATCACCGAGAGAAGAGGAAATCTTGTTCGCATTTCCAATAATCACGCATCTTTCAACGAGACGTGCAGTGACCTGTCAATCAACTGGGGTGGCACTGGTTCCAGAGGTGTCCAATCAGGTTCCAGAGGTGGGCAGTGCTAAGCAGAGCCCCGGGTGTGGCGCTAAATTAGGATTATATTTTCCTCAGCATGACCTGCCCTACTCTGCCTCTGATTGGCTCATTAATCCTCATACCTAAATTTAACCAATCTAATCAGTGAAGGTACCGAGTACTAGCCAATTAGAGGCAGAGTAGGGCGGGTCATGGCTTCTCCATCATAGGGGAAAACATGGGCAATTTGGCTCAGATACGACTGAATGGTACGCATCAGGGGGGATTTATAAGTGGGTATACGCAATGATGACTGAAATATAAGTAGATATACTCCGTATTTCGCCGTCTAACCTGGACTAGACCACTGATTGCAGCTTTTCACTGTCACAGTTCTGGGTCGTTTTGGGCCACTTTATAATACTGGTACCAAACTTTCTCTGCATACTAACTACTGTGATTGCTACTCCCCGAGAACCTTGGCAATCGATTATATTTTGTAATCTAAACATGTTTTTCTCCCGGCGCTCCAGGGAAACCTTATTCTAAGTGTTTGTGATAATAGGTGTTATTAGTTTTTTAAATAATCTGAGCTGCATTAACATCCTGATTGCAGCATATAGTCTGTACCGCAGGGAGTTTCTTTCTTTTTTTTTTTTTTTTTTTTTTAAACAAGGCTTCACCCTTCAGGTCTAATCAGGGATGTCAACGTGTGACTAGTTTTGATCAGCGGAAGGTGCTGGAGCGATTTACCTGAGTGTACATGTAGAGGCGGGGTGGAAGAAGGGCTGCTGGGAAAAAAAAAAAAAAAAACGATGACAAGAGAGAGATATTTGGGGCTTTGCAGACATCTCACGCAGACCTCCAGGTGCCATTTCAGTACTCACTTTAAGACCGTTAACATATTAAACCAAGGAAATAACTCACCCTGAAAAGATTAGCTCAAATTAACCATGGCAACCGCTTTTAATTACACTGTTATGCAGGTACAATTTATTTCATCTCATTTATTTAATGAGTAAAAATGTGGTCCCTTTAGATATGTCAGAGCTTTATTATTTTACTATTGTCTGGTTCTCTGTGATACTGATGAGCCTTATTTACTGGTTTATAGTGTTAGAAAACGTGTAGAGTGAATTAAACTAAATATATACAGAACAGAAATATGAAGCAGGTCGGATCGCTAACACTGAATGTACAAAATGTATGAGTTTTAAGCAGAAATAAATGACATGCAGGATCACAAAAGTATATAACAATAATAAATATATAACAATAATAATTATAATATTATTCTCCAAAATGCGATGTGAAATCATATGTTTTTTGTTGGTTTTTTTTTATTAACTGGGAAAAATTGCCTAAGCCATAGACTGAATAATTAGTAGATCAAGGAACAGTGACTTTGCACTGCTGTTTTAAACCCAGTATTGTATGATTTTGCCATCCCATTGTTGTTTTTTGAAGCTAAACTTCAAATGTACAAAGTGTTAAAACCTATCATTATGGGGCTAATGCTAAGCGCTAACTCACAGACTTAATGGAACAGTAAGCTTCATCAAATACTGTGCAACAAAGCCATTTATAGTCAAAACTGTTTACCATAACTATAACTCAGCATGCAAGCGAGCTGTCAAACAGACCTGTCAATCAAATACCGACAGGGCAGACTTCAAAACTTCTACCTGACGTGAGCAGTAATTCATATGGACCACCAGATCAAAAAGCATGACACTGAACTCCTCAAAAATTAAAAAAAAAAAAAAAAGTGGTGTCAGGCACAACAAACCCCGCCCCTTGCACATATTGTAGCTTATTTTGGTATTGATCCAGCTGATGTCATCATGTCTATGCATCTGGTGATGTCAGTATAACAATTGTTTCTATATATGTGTCAAGTTTGAAGTAAATTAAAACAAAATTGATGTTTTTCATAGACATTTGAAATTTCACCCATTGTAAGAAATTGGGAGAAGAAAAAAGATTTTAAAAAATCATAAAAAATGTAAACTGTGACCTACTTTCCCCAAAATGTAACCACATCTATTCTGGGTCACTGGCAATCTATAAATTCAATTTGGTATGAATTCAAGCTATGGTTTTGCTGCTAGAGTGTTAACAAAAAAACAGACAAAACAGACCGAACCAAAAACAATACCCTTGCCTTCCCTTTTAGGGGTGGGGTAATAAATACATACATATATACATACATACATACATGTGTGCATACATACATACATACATACATACATACATACATGTGTGTATACATACATACATACATGCATGCATGCATGCATGCATGCATACATCCATGCATACATACATACATACATACATACATACATACATACATACATACATACATACATGCATACATACATGCATGCGTGCATACATACATACATACATGCATGCGTGCATACATGCATACATACATACATGTGTGCATACATACATACATACATACATGCATCCATCCATCCATACTTACATACATACATACATACATACATACATACACACATACATACATACATACATACATACATACTTACATACTTACATATATACATACGTACATACTTACATACATACATACATACTTACATACATACATACATACATACTTACATATATACATACGTACATACTTACATACATACATACATACATACATGCATCCATCCATCCATCCATCCATCTATCCATACTTACATACATACATACATACATACATACATACATACATACATACATACTTAATATATACATATGTACATACTTACATACTTACATATACAGGGTGGGGAAGCAAAATGTACAATATTTTGAAGCAGGGATTGAAAGACAGTGTATGACCAATTAGTTTATTGAAAGTCATGAGAATTTATTTGCCACAAGAAAATTTACATAATAGAAAATGTTTTATTCTATGTGTCCTCCTTCTTTCTTAATAACTGCCTTCACACGCTTCCTGAAACTTGCGCAAGTGTTCCTCAAATATTCGGGTGACAACTTCTCCCATTCTTCTTTAATAGTATCTTCCAGACTTTCTCGTAATAGTTTTGCTCATAGTCATTCTCTTCTTTCCATTATAAACAGTCTTTATGGACACTCCAACTATTTTGGAAATCTCCTTTGGTGTGACGAGTGCATTCAGCAAATCACACACTCTTTGACGTTTGCTTTCCTGATTACTCATATGGGCAAAAGTTTGTGAAAAGGTATGGATAATAGTGTTAGGTATGATTATGACATCAATATATGTTTGGTTTCAAAACAACTGACGTAGTGCCTGCTGAGAAAAAAACAACTAAATGTTCATTGTAAGTTTTGCTTCCCCACCCTGTATACATACATACATACATTAAAAAGAAAATCTTGGCTTATTCATTTTAGAGAGAAGTCCAGTATAAGGGGTTTTTGGCACCAATACTAGTGGTCATTAGTGGTATTCAAA